>NC_133372.1:4147386-4304222 GCF_049309525.1 Garra rufa | reverse complement strand
AGTTATGATGGAGCAAATGTTGAGCAATAAAACTGTCCTAGCTCGAAGCGTCGGAACAAAAGCAGATCTTTTAACAATGCCTAAACCCTGCCTTGAGCTAGACCTCCAGTACGGTACAAGTAATGTTCCTCAATGTGCACTGGGTCACGTCCCCCATGGTGAGAAACAATAAATACGGCAATATGGGGGAATTCTATTTCCCCTATTGCCTAAGCTCTCCGCTTGGCTGTACTCGAGATAAGAATAAACTGTTTATAAGCCATGAGAGCTTCATCTCCGAGGATGTATCAAAAGCATAATTAAATGCTCTGACAGAATACGAGCCATGGCAACCCAAACAAATTGAGCTCCCCGTCCACCACCATCCCCTGGTGAAAGCGTGCCTGTAGAGGAACAGAGAGCTGACGGGAACGTAATTAAAGATTCCAGCCATCCAGCTCACCGCAGGGAACAACAGATATATCATAACGTGCGCCGCCTGCTTTGTTTACCTCAGTCTCTGGCTACAGATGCATAATGCAAACTGCCGGCCTCACTGGAGACAATGTCTTCATCTTTTCTTTGGCAGGAACTGTCGTGGTCCCAGTTTCTGTCCAGGGGAGCTTGTCATTTTGCCTTTCTCTAATTCTCTAGCACTCTCTCGCTTCACGGCATTGATGTCAGCAGAATTGATGTCATTATGGTCGCCCTCGCCTGATGCAGCGTGTGTTCAGAATGCAGGCTGCCAACCCATTCTCTGACTTCACGTGAGGTTCATGGCAACTTTCCACAAGACATTAATTATATCACATACTCATGCACACATCAGCTAAATGGGGACACACTACCTCTATTGTTTTACATAAAGCTAATTATAAATAGACTAGTGATTTCTAAAGAAATGGGAATAATACATACAGAATAGTGATCTGTATATGAGTCATTCTACAGAAAGTTGGAAACTTTTTTAGTTTTAGTTAACTTTTTTACACACTTTTAGTAATTGTGGAGTTATATTGTATTATATTGTATATACTCATATTGTATTTTCAGAAGTTTTGGAATTTTTGTTCTTTTTGTCACCACTGAAACTTAGTAATATTTAATTTAATTAGAAGGGTTACTTTGACCTAGATTAAGATTTTGCTTACATCTACATGGTAAAAATATTTTCTTTTTTTACTATTTTATTACTATTTTTTGCATAGCTAAACCAATAACAATTACATTTTTAACCACATTTCAAAAGAAATGTATAAAATTTGTTGTATTTTGAATCCAATTTTTTTGCAAAAAATTGCAAAAAGGTGATCAAACTGATTTCAAAATTAAGGATTCATTAGTTTAAATATACATTGAACCGCAAACTCATAAAACCTCAAATGATAATTCAGAATACTTTATTTTTGACAAAACATTTCATGTTTTGGTCGTGACAGCACATTTTCGGTAGTAATGCTTTGGTATTACAGGATTTTAACTTAACTTTTCAACATACTAAAACACTACTAAAACTACTATAACTGTACTAAAATTGTGTTTATTTCCCCAAAAATAAGTGATTATGTGTTCCTTTTTGTCACTACTGAAACAATGATGACATGTTTTGGTCTTGACCGTTACGGTAGTGACAAATTCATGGAATAAAACCCCAAAAAACAAAGATGTCACTACCGAAACGTCATTAAATGTGCAATTTTAGGTACTTTTGAACCTTGAAAACCTTGAAAGATGTTAAGCACATAGTTAGTTAACACTGTTCTAAACAGTTGTACACATATAAAACTCCCAAAAATGTGTGAAGAAAAAGTGTTAGGAAGTGAACACATTTACCTTACAATGATGGGACCTATCTACTCACACCTTGTAGCTGAGAGAGAGGGACACATGGATATTTCCTGATCATAAATGTAGGGGTGTAGCTAAAATCAGTCCCAGCCAATGGACTTAAACATAAACTCTTTCAGTAGTGATATAAAAAAGCATTTTTTTCCCCCATAAAGTTTCATAAAAGTTTTTTTTTTTTTTTAACTTCACTTTTTAAAAGAATCAATAAGATACTTTTAAAAACAACAATGGAAAAAAATACAAAAAATATTTCAATATCATTTTCATAAATTGAAATTAAGGTGTTAGGGCTTGCGACAGCCACCTGCCAATTGAAAGTTTGCAAAAAATGATGATTTTATATATACTAAGCTTACTAATATTTTAAATATTATTGTGGGTTTCAATAGATAATAGAAGGATCTTAGTAAACATCTAAGATTTGAACACTTAAATGCTTTTTAAATGTGTTGTGGCACAGCAGTTTGCACCAATCCAGTTGAATGGCCTGTATATAGAGTATATGGTGATACACAAAAGATGTTAGAAAGTTTCATTTCCACAAATATATTAAGCACCTTTAATAAATATTGTTTCCTCTGCAGCAAATCAAGATCTCTTTTTCTCAGCTCAAGATGATCAGATCTCTATATTAGCGCCAGCCTCCCCTGAAAAACTTCAGGTCAAACATCCTCTCATAACTGATTTATCAGATGGCCGCCCAGCCAGATGACCTCTGACCCTGGATGTGTCACACAAGACAGATATCACAGATTCTCAGTCATACAAGGATCTTTGTGCCCTTCTAGCATGCTGGCCTCCTGCAATATTTACTGTGTTGACTTTCATGTGTGTTCTTCAGGCAGCACAAAGCAATCTGCTGCCAAGGTTTTGGCCCTCGCTCTACCTCAACAAAACACTAGACACAGAGCTTTCTGAGCATTTTCATGTAATCTGCCAATCAGAGGTGTACAAATAACATCCAAGCATTTCTTAATCAAGAATCCAAGCATCCACTTTGAATTTCAGTTGGGTCTACTGGACTGTCAATTTGCATGAACATTTCGATTGGACAATTTATATTTCATCTTAAGAAACAACTGCCTAGAAACATCTCATGTAAACAGGATTTCATGCATGCTAAAACAGCTCATGCATGATGCAAAACATTTCTAGTCATGACAACAGAGGCTTTGGTCTGCTGCCGTATAAATACTTCATTACAACCTTATGATTTAATCATAAAAAGTTTAAAGTGGAGCTTGAAATTCAAAAAACACCAGGATTTAATTAAAATGAGCATTAGTGTGTAGACAAAGCTCAATGGAAATTGATCAAAGCCACAGAGACAAGCACATTAGCCTCTTTGTAAGAACTGAATCTAAACTGAACCTGCTTAAAGCCCCGTTCACACTACACGCGACACGCAGCGACAAAGCCACGCGATCCCATTCATTTCAATGGAGAGCTGGCGATTTCCGGCGCCGAGAGCGACAGCAGCCCTCAGCGACCGTTGGCGACCGGATGTGGGCGTGTCCAGCGACGCGACAAAGTTCAGAATCTCTCAACTTTATGCAAATGAAGAGCGACTTTCGGGAGCGACAGCCAATAGGAAAGAAGACGATAGTGCTCATGTGATCATTTTCCTTTCAGCTCCAGCAGAGCGTAGAGAAACAGTTCCAGCAGTGATGGAGGAGAAATTAATTCTTGCCGTTAGCAATTGTCCTGTTTTATATGACATGTCCCTGCCCACATACAGGGACATAAATTTAAAAAATGAGGCATGGAAAGGGGTGGCCGATATTGTGGGGATTCCAAGTAGGTTTTTAATGAACTAATAGGATGTAAAATTGGATATTACCTCTTAAAAAATTTAAACCAAAATGTGTTAAATGTAGGACAACAGACCAAATCATAAATGATTAGATAGCAAATAAACGTACCATATAAAAAATTATATTAACTGCATTAAAATGAATTGTAACCTGCTTGTCTTTGTTTCTAAAGTTGCTTTGGATAAAAATGTCTGTTAAATGATTAAATGCAAATGTAATTGTATAGAAACACTACAGTTTACACTCCATACTCACATACACAATGTATAAAATGTATTTAATTGTTATGTATACTACATAAATTAATGCAATTATATTAATATTGTAGTAATGCACTGTGTACATAAACAAACTTTATATTAATACAATAGGCTATATGTATTCATGTATTCATTGCAATATAGGCTAACGCTAATAAGCAACCAGTAATGAGAACGCCCACTAGCGACCTCATCGCCAGCCTCTGGCGACATGCAGCAACAGAAGTCGCTGCTAGTGTGAACGGGGCTTAAGGCCATAAACATACTATATACAGGTATGTGCAAGTATGACAGTTTTACTTCCTTTTTAGGCCTAGGAATGTTCAGTTACATTGCTGTCTAAGCAAGGTCAAAAAGCTTTAGGATTTCATCAAAAATATTTTAATTTGTGTTTCGAGGATGAATGAAGGTCTTATGGGTTTTTCATCATAGCTTTCATTTTTCTAAATTTAAAGTAGCTAAAATTGCTCTAATTTACGAATCACCCAAGAATGCGTTAATTATGTGTAATGGGCCTGCATGTTCGCAGAGCACAGGCTGAGCAGCCACAGCGACGAGCAGACGACCACAAACATGGCACCCAAATCCCTCCGCCTGGCGCGAGGACACCGTTAATCTGCCCGCTGACAGATCACAGGATTAATGAGTATCAACAGCTCTGAAACCAGATGATCAGCTGCACCGTGCTTCGCGTGTTGATTCTACACGTCAGAGAGGATCAGTTCTGAGACACACTGTTTGCCACTTAATATTAGGTGCTAATTTAAGAGCTGCGATTTCTCCATTTGGAGGCGTTTTGCCATGACTTTCTTTAACTCATGCTCACCAGATCTGACAGGAAGGCATAATAACAGGTTGAAAACACAAAACACACAAACAGCAGATTGAGAAACAGATGAATTTCCTGCCACACAGCATAATGCAGAGAGAGCCACTCCCTTACAGATCTGCATGAGGTGAAATAAACTGACAGAATCCAGGAAGTCAGCCTCCTGCCCTCTGTCCCTAAACATCAAGCAGCTCAACATCGATCGGGAAACAGCAGCCCAGCCATTTATTCTCATTAATTATGGATGCACAGCTTACCTCCAGTCGAGCTCCCGCTTCATGTCTGCAAAACAGAATCTGAACTGAGGACGTGTTAATATGCGCCACACCAGTGCTGCTAATGCACAAGAGAAATGGATGATGTTTGTTTAGACAGGATGAACTCCTTTTGATTTTATTGTTCATATAACTGTATATTAGGAAGAACTTAGAGTCAACATTAACATGAAATTTCTGTCTTTGCATGCTAGTTGCAAATAAATTGAAATAAAGTGGATGGATAAACCTTTTCAGTATACGTCTGCACTGAAAAATATGGTGTAGGACTTGGGCTGCTCTATTTTTGGCAAAAATCAAAATCACAATTATTTAACATGATTATGAGTGGGTTTATATAATTGATTAATTTAAAGATAGCAATACAATAGAGAAAAAGATACAAATGAATGTGTTTTTTTATTTAATGTAATTAATTGAATGTAAAATAAAACAGCATAGTCTTCACTGTGAGAATTAAACATGCTTTGTTTCTTATAAAAACTACAAAAGTCCGGCCGTCAAGAGCAGTGAGTGATTTTGACAGCAGAAGGAATATTACTTGTGGCCGCTTTAAGAGCTGCACGGATCCAATATACTGTTAAACACGTATTTTCATTCTTAACTGTTTACGCTAATTTGAGACATAATTGATGAAGGTTTACACAATAATTACAAAACGCCGCATTTTGACATATATTTGCATGTATTTGAGCGTTTAGGTAGGCGTCTGAAGATGAGCGCTCACTTTACTTGTCCGTGTTCTGTTCCGTCTCTAACGTACACATAGAACACTGCAAATTCTCTTTTGTGCTTTTAAACACATGACATCAAATAAACATTAATAAATCTAGTATGTTCCATTTTACTGATTTGCATGTGAAATTGGGCTTTTATAGTGGAGCGAAAACACACAAAGGGGGCAGAATTGGGAGCAATAATCTTTTTATTTTGATTATTGTATTTTCATAATAGTTTGAAGCCGAAATCAAAACTGAATTTTTTTATTAATTGCACAGCCCTAGGACTTACTTTAAAATATGTTTCACTTAGAAATTGATAGCAGGGTTGCCAGGTTTTCATAACAAAACCCTCCCACTCGTTACTCAAAAGTAGCCCAATCATTTTGAGTGGGGTCCCCCATTAAAAAAAAAAAAATGCATTCTGGGGGGTAAAATACATGTTTTTTGAAAATTTAGCAAATGGTCAGTATCACACTGAAATGTGAAATTTTGAAGTATAAACGCTGAAATAGCATTTTCTTTTGAAGTATGTTTTACGAGTTTTTGTTTTCGACTTTAATAAAATACGCCCCCTCCCCTACATAAAAAGCAACCCTAAAAAAAAAGTGGTTTATAAACAAACCTCAAATTGTGATCTCTTAATTTACAAGTGGTTTGAATTTTCTGTCTGTGGTAGTAAGGTGAGAAGGACACTAAACTCTCAAACCGAGTTAGTGAGACTCCGGCCTGAATGCCCAGCCTTTTTATTATTCAGGAGAAGAGAGGAGAGGAGTGAGATAAAGAAAGAGAAATTGCTTCTCTTTTATTCCCCATTGGGTGGTGCATTACAGTAATGGCTCTGTCTAAATAGCAATAGAGAGGCAGAATGGTGCCCCCATTATCAACACCATGACCAATTCCTCTCTCTCTCTCTCTATCTCTAAGGTGAGCTAGCGGGGGTGGTCTTGCGCAGCCTTGTGCGATCATTGTGAAGATCGTTCAATAAACGGTGAGTGAAACGCCTACATGAGCAGAGAAAGTCTGGAAGTGATTATACGCCAGCAATCAGCACAGCGTCGCACGTTTGCGGCTCCGACGCGACTAATAAACTCATTCATCGCTCCGAGAAGTATGAATCAGAAAATGAGCTTTTTGATGACTATTTAAATGCCTTTCAAAAGAGCAGGAGTTATTTAAAAGAAACTGAACAATCGGGTCTCGGTAGTGTTCTCGACTCGGTAACTGTTCACATGAGGAAAGTTTGCCTTAAATGGATTTGAATTTTGTCACACAAGTTCAATATACAGAACACATCACCGTTTCGAAGCAAAAGCAACCAAATCCCAAAGATCTTTTTTTATTTCTTAATGTTTTTTTTTCTGAGACTAAATGAATGATGACTAAATCAAAGCAGGTTTCCTCTTAGATATGAGCCCTTTTCCCGTGAGAGCTTTTAACCACACTTCACATGCTTTTGAAAAGCCAGAATTTGGGATGAAACATCTTTGTGTGCAACCAAAGATAGGGAAAACCTTCTGAATGAACATGCACAAAATTACAGGAACTAGATTTTTACATTTTCTATGTTTTTTACCACTCTTAAAAAAGGGGTTGCCTCTGCAATTATTCAGAGGTTGAAATGCTTGAAAGGTTGTTAGTAGTGATATAACAATATATAGATATAGATAATGCATCGATCAAATGAACAACAATATGTTTAAAAAAAAAAAACTTATATTTTTAATTATCTGTAAGATTTTCTTGAAGACTTGTTTGCATAAAACAAAAATATATCTAATTGTCACTGAACTTTCATCAATTATTTGAAGAGTTTTTTTGTCTTACAACTGAAATTTCTTTTTTATATTTATTTGTCTGTACAATTATATTTTTCTGTACAATCTAATTTTTTGCTCTATTGGGGATGCTAGATTTGCACATTTTAGAAAACACAAAATACTGACTTTCTTGACTGTTTTCATTGCTTATTTATCTCACTAAACAAGCCTGTCACTTTATGTATTTATTAATTTAATTAAATTTATTTATTTTTTATTCTAGGATGTGCTCATTTTAAAATTTGCCTGCATTTGTGACTTCATAAAAATGTACTTGAATATCTAAACAGACACATAATACTGTACTACTGATATATTAAACCTAATCCTGCATCTAATACTGACATGTGACCATGGACCACAAAATATTCACATGGTACAAAAAAATCTATATATTGAGAAAATCGCCTTTAAAGTTGTCCAAATAAAGTTCTTTTTTTTTTTTATATACAAAACAAACATTTTGTTTAAGTTTCCAGAGAACATAACCTATACAATTGTATACTGCGTACCTATATATACACCTACATACCTATACATACATACACATACTCCCACATTAAACATACCAGTAAATGCAAAGGTACATCTGCCTCCAAACCTCTTACACATACACATTTTACATGTCCACACCAATCCCGTATACCCACAAATTCTTGAAGGCGTCGGTTACATCCCAAATATGTCTCTTATTCCTTAACATTACATAGTCAAATAACTAAGAACTAAACAAAGGCGGTAATTCAATAACCTAATTTCCGGATATCTTACAGTTCTTTGTTGGAAAATAATTAACAATATAAAAAATTATTTAAAACACTCAGAGTGTACCCCTAATCTTGACCCCTATGCTGATACAAAGTTATACTTCAAAATTGTTAATTAAGGATCTTATTGGATTCCAAATTCTTGTAAATATTTTTTGTCTATCTGTTATATTATATCTCAGCTCTTCTAGGGGTAACACATAACTTAAGTCTCTTAGCCAAACTTCAAATACAGGCACAACTTCAGACTTCCATTTCTGTAAAATTGCCTTTTTTGCTAAGATCATGCATAAAGAAACAGCTTGTGCCACATATTTGCTTCCTATATCTGAGGTATCTCCAAAAATGCCCAATTTTGGCTCAGGTGACAAATCAATTTTATATGCTTCTGAAATAAATCTGAATATACTTCGCCAGAAAGGTCTAATTTTATGACATGTCCAAAATAGATGAGACAACGTGCCATCTGAGATTTTACATTTGTTACATACTGAGGATACATTTGGGAAAATCTTATGTAGTTTGGTCTTTGAATAATGAAGTCTATGAATAACTTTAAATTGAATCACACTATGCCTTGCGTTAATAGAGCATTCATGAATTTCATTGAGACAATTTTCCCATGACTCGCTAGACAATTCTATACCAAGTTCCTTTTCCCATTCTTTCTTAATATGATCAGTGTTTACATTCACCTTTTCCAATAGTAAAGCATAAAAGAAAGAAACAGCTCCTCTTTCTATTGGACTGCGATTACATAGAATTTCCAGAGTTTGATGTGTAGTCATGTTTTCAAAACCAGTGAAATGTTTCCTAGTAAAATCTCTAATTTGTAACCAAATAAAGTTCTTAGCAATGCATATTACTTATCAAAAAATAAATTGTGATATATTTATGGTAGGAAATTTACAAAATATCTTCATGGAACATGATCTTTACTTAATATCCTAATGATTTTTGGCATAAAAGAAAAATCAATCATTTTGACCCATTGTATTTTTGGCTATTGCTACAACAGTCCAGGATCACATATAATAGTGATATAATACCAATATCATGGCTTGTTTTGAGGTATCCACAAATATATCGCTAGCTAAAAGAAAAAAAAAATCATATTAAAACATAAACCAATTCACAACATAGTTACTTTGGCATTTACTGCCTCAAATGAAAAGAGTCACACACATCACTAAATATGCACAAAATATGTTTTAAAATGAATTTTTAAAGCCACGGTAAACATAAACTTGCTCCTAAAAACTGCAGTGGTGTATGTGATGAAGTGTGTGTCTGGGCATTGGCTGTGATTTAGGTTACAGTGCCGTAAACACTGCTAGTAGCAGTATACTGGCAGAAGGGATAAAATGTCATGATGAAATAGAGACCAAGAAGCCCACAAACACACACACATACACACAGAGTCAATCACTGCAGCAGTGTCATTGTCATTCAACACCCTGCTCTTGTCCTACAGGACCTTTCTCTCATTTGGACTCAGATAACCAGGGTTTAATGGCATCTAGGCAGACAGCCAGATAGTCAAATGCTGTGTGAGTTGAGGGGGAGCTGCATTTCACAATGACAAATGACAAAAGTTTCAAACAAAGTCGCTGCTTTTACATTGAAAAGCTCTCATTAACGGTGCGGCAACACCGGATCACCCGCGCACATCGAGAGGAATCACTCACACAAACACAAAGACACGGGCACAGAGGTTTCACCAGCCGCAGAGGTGCACAAATTTTCTAAATGGCTGATGAAAAGAATATACTCTCCCAGTGCGGTGCGCTATTCAGTTTTCTCCTGAATGATAACAGCGTGGAGAGCAAAATCCTCATCAAATAGGCTCAAATGTTTGTGAAAAGGCCCCCGGTTAACAAGTTATTTATTTAGCTTAGGATAGTAAACAAATCATTTTATAAGTCGGATAAATACACTTATTTTAAAATCGCATACTACCATACTACTACAACTCTAGTGAAAAAAAAATACTATTAAATAATATTTAATATACATTTATTTCATGCTACAGTAAGTATACTACAAATACATTTACATATTATGTACTTAAAAATAACCTGCAATTTTACTTTTAGTATACTAAACTGCTATATTTAAATTACTATTTTAATACTATTTTTGTACTTAATGCACTTTACTTGTGCGGGAGTCCAACTAAAGATATACTAAAGTATATTTGGTTGTGCTAAAGTTGAACTATTGCAAGTATATTTTAGGTACACTTTAAATATTTAGCATTTAAAGACTGATATACAATCATACAATCCTATATACTAAATATTGATAAATATTGATAATATTGAAAAATGTGCATTTTGCACAAGTAGTACTCCAAATAAAGTTTAATTGCAATGTTTGAATCTGTAAGTGTCAAGTGATATGTCAGTAATTATGTTAATAGACTTGTACGAAGTATAAAATAAATGCATTTACAATCTATTAGTTTTTTACTAGGGTAGAACGGCAGTATATAATTTGTACAGGATATTATGCACAATATGCAAATATTGTACGCATGAACTGGCCTACAGTATGAAATTAGAGTACAACGCATGAGATAACATATAAGACATTTTTACACAAAATTTGAATAAAAATGCCAAAGAATCATATTTATTGCCATATTTATAGAAATCTTTCATCTTTATTATCTTTAATATTCAAAAGTTAGTTTTTTTAAGTTATGAAATAAGTATTTTTATTCAGCTAGGATATGATAAATTGATCAAAATTGATATTAGACCTATATTGCTACAAAACATTTATATTTCAAGTAAATGTTTTTAACTTTTACCTTGTTATTCAACAAAGAATGCTGAAAAATAAAATATATCACGGTTTCCACAAAAATATAAAGCAGCACAACTACAACGCTGATAATAATCGTAAATGTTTCTTGAGCAGCAAATCAGCATATTAGAATGATTTCTGAAGCATCATGTGACACTAAAGACTGGAGTAATGATGCTGAAAATTTAGCTTTGATCATAGGAATAAATTACATTTTAAAATATATTGAAACAGAACGCAGTTTCAAATAATATTTCACAATATTACTGTTTTTACTGTACTTTTAATCAAATAAATGCAGCCTTGATGAGCAGAAGACACTTCTTTAAAAAAATGCACTGATCCCAAACTTTTGAACGGTAGTGTATATATTAGATATTTTTATTTGAAAAAAATGCTTTCCCAAAAGTATATAGAGACCTACAGTATGTTACATAAAAATGAATTTCACAGCATTAGTTCAATTGTTTGTATCTGCTCAAATGCTGCAGGATCTTTCTATTCATAACTTTTGCTCAGTGTTTTCTAATTATCTGGTGTTTAGATGATTTTTAGCGGATGTGTCCCAGCAGACTCATATCCTGTAGACAATCTCAGTGTTTACAGTGTCTCTTTGGTTACCTTCATCCTCAGGTTTATTTAGTGCTGGTAAAGTACACAGAGTGATCAGTGTGCGTTCATGCACCACAAAATCTGGACAGAATGGAAAAATCCAAATAAGCTGGTGGAAAATTCTCATCAGCTCACATTTCTAAACTCTTCATGGTCTGTTGTTTCGTTGTTGAAAGGATATGACAAATATAATTATCTGTTTTTAATGCACCTATATACTCGGCTCCCTCACATGTGAACGCGCGTGTGTCTGTCAGAACTGTGTGTTCCTGGGTCAGTGTGTGTGGGTTGATGTGCGCTCAGGGACAATGAACAGGTACAGAGGATACAGTGTGTGTGTGAGAGAGAAAGATACAGTACAGAGAAAACCACAAGCAGGCTTTTAGGCTCAGACATAGTCGAGCGTGAGAGCGATCAGGGCTCCACAGACACTGCCCTATAGAAAAAAGTGTCAGAGAGAACTAGAGCTGCCCCCCTCGACTAACCGTTAGGAAAATGAGAAGAGGCTTGGTCGACCAAATTTTATTAGTCTCTGAGTTAAAATTCCACAGGAAGTGGTGAAGTCACACAGTCCATGACAGCTGGTCTATGTGGTAATATAGAACATTGGGCAGGACATCCAAACTCTCACCTATCATTCATCGACTCGATTTGAAAAATGTGCGCTATGTAAGTCAGAGTGTGGAAGCTGAACATTAGTGAGCTTACTGCATGACAGATGCGCGGATGTGGTCACTTGTTCTTCCAATACTCATTTTTGGCCATACAAATAAAAGTAATACATCTTTTGAATCTGTAAAGACTCTCTGTGCTCACTCAGAATAACAACGAAATGTTGCGCCTTTGTAAAATAAAGAAAGCAAACAAGATGCGCTTTCTGCCGTCTTGGTTTCTGTGAACTTAGGCACGAAACTTCAAAAAACGTCCATGCATACTGCTTACAGACATGAAAAATATATCTATAGAGAGTAAAATTTCTACTTTCAAATAAACCGATTCAAATACAAAAAAAATATATATATATATTCTCAGATTATGTAATCCATATGAAACATGCACTCAGACGCATCTATACTGTGGTGATGATGAGTCAGTGTTGGCAACTTCATCTCTTAAGCCGAAAATAAAGAAAGCACTAGTTTATCAATAAATTATTAAAATGTTAATGCAATCTTATTGTTGTTTTCCCCAGACACATTCATAGTTATATCTGCCAGTTTACTGTGGCAAGCTTTTTTTGCATGCGCTCGAGCGCTTATTAGGGTCTGTAGGCAATTCAAAGCTTATTATTATGATTTATATGGTTTATTAAAAAACGTGCGACTAATAGTCGACTAATGCTTAAAATGAACAGAAAAACCTTTAGTCAAGGGTAGCCCTAGAGAGAACACATACACAGTACACATATTGTTTTCTTCTCTTATAAAATTTTAATAACTGTAAAAAGTATAAAAAAAATAAAAAAATAAAATTTTAAAGTTGAATATTTGAAAAGATTAAATATCTAAAATATTAAAACTAAATATGATAATATTTTAAATAGTAAAATAGGTAACACTTTACAATAAGGTTTCATTGGTTAAAGTTCCACTGAAACTTTGAAACATGCAGCGTTATTCCGCGTGTTGATGTAATTTTAACTGAAACAGGAACACTTCTATCTTCTAAATGCAAATTTTGTCATTGTTTTGGAGCACACTAGCGTACAGATAACCTTAAGGCTAACATATTAATACTAAAAGCCAAAAAATTTCAATTTTGATTTCATGGGACTTTAAATATAAAGTTCTGTCATGAAACTCTAGAAGGCGCAGTCCAATAGGTCTAACTCCCCCTGACATAATGACATCAGTATCACATGGCACATCTGATTGGTTCTCTTTTGTATCAGCAGCCAATGAGCTTGCTGCTCAACATTTGAATACTTGGCAAGTGCTTCAGAAACCCTTCACCTTCCCATCTCCACCTGTATAGATCTGCTACAGGGTGACTAATGTATGATATATGGGGCTTATTTGATATATGTTATATGTGCAGCAGCAGTATTTCTTACATGCTCACAGCAGCATATTGTGGATATATTGGTAGTAGCAAGTCTCTGTGCTTGCTCTGCCGCATCTTTTTTTCTTTTTATGGAGTATAACTTTCATAATAAATGCACACAAATATTTTTTTGTCATGGCTGGTTTATATTCAGTTTATGCTGATGCAGAAAGCCTGGAATTGTTCCATCTATTATTTTGGTATCGAACATCCAGGTAGTTTTGACACCCTTACTAGCTAATAAGTTTTAAATGAGTCTGATCAACTCAAAGGTAAACACAGGGATAATTACAGTAATTTAATTCACAGCAATTTATGAACACTCATAAATCAAAACTATCTTTATTAGATGATGACCACCATTTGCGGTGTCACCTTCAATAAAGCCTTCGGCAAAATCACGCCACGGGGCAATAATTATAAATAAATAAATACGTGTACAGTACTAATGGAAAATCACGGGGCACACCTTTAATAGCGGCCCCTTAACTCTAATGAGTCTTTAATTTGAACACTTCCTTCTCTCTGATGACAAAGGCTTGCTGTGACACATTTCTGGCCCGCAGGATGTGCACCGTTACAGCCGATGGATTTGAAGGCTGGCTCAGTCTGTGACTCCTGCTGTGTTTGTGTACACTGTAAACAAAAACTGTAGAAATTACAGTATTACTGGCAGCTGGTTGCCAGTAACTTACTGTAGATTTAAATTTATGCTATTTACTGGCAACAGTTTGTTCAAAGTTAATTGAACATTAAACATTAACAAGTCTTTATCTTTACAGAATAAAACTAAAATAACAGCCTCATGCAAAGCATTCTGGGAACCAAAATCTGAAGGAAAAAAACTGAAAAAGGTTGATGAAGGTTTCTGGTTCCCAGAATGCTTTGCAGTAGGTTGTTATTTTATAGTTTTATTCTGTAAAGACAAAGACTTGTTAATGTTTAATGTTCATTTAACTTTGAACAAACTGTTGCCAGTAAATAACATAAATTAAAAATCTACAGTAAGTTACTGGCAACCAGCTGCAGAACTACAGCAAATTTTTTACAGTGTAGGTGTTCTCATCGTTCTATTGACAGAAACACTCTCATCCATTAAGACAGCAAAGCTGAGCTCTACAAGTGGCGTAACAGATACAGTGTCTTTTCAGTCTACAGTCGCTTTATCTACCTGTTAATAACATACAATAAACTCCTATTCAACACAGTCAAGCTCTTCGGCTTAGTTTCTATTCTGAAGCACATTCTGAACTCTTAAAGGCTCGGAAATTGCAAACGCAAACAGTTCAATGGCTAAGAAGCATGTCCAAGATGTAAAAAATAAAACGTTTTCAAGTGTCAGGAATTCATAAGAAATGCATTCATGTTGGTTTCATACATTTGTCATCTAAAAACATTTTTATTCAGTGACTTATAAATGTCACATGGTGGATTTTACTTCTACTTCTTAGGTAGAGAAAAATATGTATAAACATTTTCACAGTGTAAGTGGATACAGCATTTATTAATGTGTAAATAATAGATAAAAAGGCAAGTTTGCCTCAAGATTCTTCTCCACCTCCTTCTTCCACACTTCTGGCTGTATGCAAACAAAGAACTGCAGCTTCATTGGTTCAAATTCTGCAAAACATGATTCATGAGCTCTTGCCATTGAGCAGGACACTTAACCTCAGGTTACTCCAAAGGGATTCGACTTGAAATAAGTGAACAATAAGTCACTTTGAATAAAAGCATCTGTCAGATTAGCAATTAGGAGCTCCCTAACCTCACACCTGACCTGAGATTAGAGACTCATGGGAGTCACGACACAAACACTCACAGCTGAACTGGCCGAACATCCGCACAGGTTCAACCAAGATTGATTATTCAAATCAATTCAGATTCAATTAAGGAGTGCTTTGTCTAAATGAATGCATTAGATGCGCTCCAGTGCTCGAGGGGTTAAAAAGGTCTGAGTAACAAGATTTCACTAAATCTGTTTAGATTTCAGCCTGCGCGTGTTTCTAAAGAGAGCTTAGGGGTCAGACAACAACACATTTTTAACTGTCTTGTGTTGATGTCCGGTTTAATGGATGCAGATGTAAATGTATTTTCTGGATAAATTGTGACAGTCCTTCCATCAGCAGCACTCCTAGCAATCCCTCCTCTTTCTAAAGAGATAATCGTTTTTTTGCGGGGAGAGATGGTAAAGCAGAAAGCAGAAATCAGGTAAAGCAGAAAGAAAAGGAGCAGGATGGTTCATCTTTTCTTCAATGGGGTCATCGGATGCCCATTTTCCACAAGTTAATATGATTCTTTAGGGTCTTAATGAGAAGTCTATAACATACTTTGATTAAAATATCTCAATGGTAGTGTAAAAAACACTAAATCAGCCCTTTTTAGAGCGAGCTATTATGTTGCATGTTCCTTTAAATGCTAATGAGCTCTGCTTGCCCCACCCCTCTCTGCCATGGGATGACAAGCCGTAATGTTTACTTTAACTGCATTTAGCTGCATTTAGCTGCGAAACTTGTTAACCAACACATTATTAAGAAAGGCCATTTGCAAAGATGCTTAAAAAACCATTCTACTCACTTCTGCTGTGTGTGAAGCTGCATCACGAATGATTCGCATGAACATAGACGCATATGTAGATTGGGATCGGCACTTTCCTTTCAAAAACGAAAGTATTGTAAATCCTCTGTATCTTCAGCATCAGATGTCGGGAGTAAATGACGACTGCTATGTTCCTTATTAAATCCAACAACAAAACACCTAAATCTCTCAATCTGAGACATTCTTATCTTCTCCTGCACCCCTGCACGGAGTCGGACTGTTTCAGCTTGTGAGGGCGGGTCTAAGGTAAGGCGCTCATGTCAATCAACTATCGTGGGAGCAGCCTCTTACAATGACCTGATTTTAAAAAGGGGATATTACTTTTAAAGATAAAAAAAAAACACTGGGTGGAATATTTTTCATTGCAGGGTGGTTGTGTACACAAACTGCCAACACACACTAATGTTCAATAATGACTCCTTTATTAGCTGCATGTGGCTTTAGCAATGTCTGTGTGAATGTGAGAGGTGATTTCCAATGCAAGGACTTTCCCTCTGCAGCCAGTGGCATTAATCTCATACTGGAATTAGCACAACTGCAGCTCTGCAACACGGATTCAGCACAGCATCAATCAGAGGATGAGCAGCTCTAGGAGTCCCAGCGCTGCTGAAACCGCGTGCTAAAGTTGCACCATATTTGCTCTCATAAATAAAACATGAAGATTTTGTACTCTGTGTTTAAAGACTACGTCCTACGCAAGTCTGCGAGGAGACTCGAAAGGAAAGTGTGAGGGGAGAAAAACAAAAATCGATTGAGTGGATCATAATGTGAACAGAAGCTGGTCCAGCTGCTGGTGGAAAGACTTCAAACTGAGAGAAGAGAGAGACCGTGAGAGCCAGAGATTATAAGAGTGAGAAAACCGGTGCATTCAGCTGAAAAACACACTAAAGGCTTTTCTCACCCCTGCATGAGAGCACAGGGCTCTGTCAGCGTGAAGAGCAAAGGAGAGCAGAGGGCAAATTCATGAACGTTTGCCATCTTCCCCATTTACAGGCTTGTCAAAAACATTCTGAATCCATAACATCATTTCCTTAGTCATTTTTCAATGCCAACAGAAAATTACCTATCATTACAACTCACTTTTATGTTTCCCAAACATGTGCAATGACTCAGGATTATGACACCGTTAAGACAAAAACATTGTAAATGCATATCTGGTTTAAAATTACGTCATAAAAGGTTTCAGTTGAGTTTGATTTGCTTCTGCAAATCCGTTTTAGTGAATTGGTTCAAAACACAAATCAACATTTCACATGCATCATCACTTAAAAATGTTTGCAGAAATTGACTTTCTTATGCTCATCAAGGCTGCATTTATTTGATTAAAAATACAGAAAGAACTGTAATATTGTGAAATATTATTTCAATGTGAAAATATTTTTAAATGTAATTTATTCCTGTGATACAAAGCTAAATTTTCAGCATCATTACTCCAGTGTCACATGATCCTTCAGAAATCATTCTAATATGCTGATTTATTATCAATGTTGAAAACAGCTGTAATGCTTAATATATTTTTGGAACCTGAGGATTCTTTGATCAATAAAAGGTTAAAAAGAACAGCATTTATTTTAAATAAAAAGGTTTTATATACACTACTGTTCAAAAGTTTGGGGTCATTACATTTTTGTTCTTTGTTTTTTTTTTTTTTTGAAAGAAATTTATAATTTTTATTAACCAAGAATGTGTTATAATTATAAAAAGTGATAGCATAGATTTACATTGTTAGAAAATATTTTAATTTTGAATAAATGCTGTTTTTTTACTTGTTATTCATCAAGGAATCCTGAATAAAAGAATCACAGGTTCCAAAAAAATGTTGGCAGCACAACTAGTTCCAACATTGATAATTCTAATAATAAATCAGCATATTAGAATGATTTCTGAAGGATCATGTGCGACTTAAGACTGGAGTAACATGAAAGAGTCTATGAAAATTAAGCTTTGCATCACAGAAATAAATTATATTTTAAAGTTTATTAAAATGAAAAAAACAACAACAACATTATTTTATATTGTAATAACATTTTGCAATATTACAGTTTTTTTCTTTAAATATTGTTATATTGGGGAATAAAAAAGCAACCTAATGATTCCTTGTGTTCATTAGTTTGGTAATATTAACTATATTTTACTGTATTTTTCTTCATGCATTAAATATTTTGGATTCACTTGGCGACAATGACTTGTTACAATATTTCAAAATAATATTTAAAATATCTATAAATTAATATTATTTTTTGCCATTTCATTTATTGAATAGTGTTATGTGACCAATAATACAGTAAAAATAGTAATATTGTGAAATATTATTACAATAAAAAAGAACAGTTTTGTATCTAAATATATATTTTAAAATTTAACTTATTCTTGTGATGCAAAAAAAATCAGCATCTTTAGTAATTATCACAATTATCATAAATAATTCTAATATGCTGTTTTGTAGCATTTCTTATTATTATCAATGTTAAAAAACAGTTGTGCAGCTTCATATTTTTGTGAAAATTGGGATATATTTTTTCATGATTCTTTGATGATTAGTTCACAAGTTCACAAGAGCAGCATTTATTTATAACAGAAATATTTTGTAACATTATAAATGCTTTTATTGTCAGTTCTGCTGAATAAAACAGTTTTGCTGAATAAAACTGTTTTATGAATGTATATTTATGGCCAACATGTTCCAGACATTTATGCTGTCTAATTCCAAAACAATCGGAATAAATGACACAGCCAATAGCTAACTTAACCTTGCTGCGAAACAAACACACTACATCTAACTTGGTCAACCTTCCAGAAGATAGCAAGACGGAAATATATCAACTAAAGGTAAGTCCTAAAATGGTAGCGGTAAGTAAATGATTAATGCTCCCGATATTACTGCACAATAAAGATCAGCAGCAGTAATAAGTGACCAGACTTTGGTGTTCTTATTGTTTTTATTGGCCTCAGGGTTCAGGGACTACATGACATAAGGTCTGCGACTCCCATAGCACTGCACAAACACACTCTTATCAATTCTGATCTATGGCTGGAGTAAGCACAGCTATTTGATTTTGCAAAAAATACTTGCTGAGATCTTTCTCAAGGGACCCTAACGCTTCAGGACCCAAATCTTTCAATAATGACAGCAACGATTTCCCCAGCAAAAAAGCAAACCAGCTGGTCTTATATTTTCAGACTTTTTAATTTGCCCTTTAAAAGCTGGATAAATGTGACACGAGGACCCGTGCCGGTCCCTCGAGACAAACAAGATCGATGTCAATCTGAAAGATCCTCATGTGTATGTTATTACACAAACAACACAACGGTGATTGCATCCAACATCTCAAATGCCTCCGACATGCATATTTGCTCATTTCTGTTTTATTTTTTTTATAGCACTAACCAGAATTCCCTCAATTTATTTTAAAAGAAAATAACACTTGACAACCGGTGTGATGTGAAAAGAAAGCCACTTTAGAAAAGAAGCTTGTGTTTGTTTTGTAAACAGCATGGTATTCCCATTCCTACGCACTTCGTTTTTTAGATCATAGATGTACAGTCTTACAGTTACAGTCATGGACTGATAGAAGAGAGCTGTGTGTATTTTTGAGTGTGCTACTCACTGTCTGCGTGGATTGGCACCGCCAGGCAGAGCAGCAGCAGGAAGGACGTGGCTCTGCGGCGAGGAGAGGCCTTTCGGGTATGTGGCACCATGATTGGTGGATGGCACTCACCGCAGGGGTTCCTAAACTCCTGCTGGATCACTGTAAGCTCACGCTACCATTTAGTGAGACCTGATGGGGACACAAAGGAGAATGACATCAGAAAGACGCAATGCAAACAACACATTTAAATCCTCACCCATGACATCACCACATGAGCTCATTATTAGCATTCCGAGAACATTACATCACATTAGTAATTCTGTTGATATTCCCGTAAATTAAACCAAAAGCAGAATGACATCATGAAGCATCATGGTAATGCAATCAAACATTCATGACTTCATCACATTCCAAAACATTACATCATTGTTCGTACTTAATATTTCATATTGAGTCTTCTGAAGTCATAATATACTGAAAATATTGTGACACATATTGTAAATATCGTAACTAATAGCAGCAATAGCCAACAATACATTTTATGGATGAAAATTATTGTTCTTTTATGTTAAGAATCATTAGGATATTAATTAGATTATGTTCAATGAAGATATTTTGTAAATTTTCTACTGTAAATATATCAAAACTGAATTTTTGATTAGTGATATGCAATGCTAAGAACTTCATTTGGACAACTTTAAAGGTGATTTTCTCAACATTTAGATTTTTTGCACCGTTAGATTCCAGATTTTTAAATAGTTGTATCTCAGCCCAATATTAGCTAACCTAACAAACCACACATCAATGGAAAGCTTATTTATTCAGCTTTCAGATGATTTCAATTGACCCTTATGAATGGTTTTGTAGTCCAGGGTCACATGTGAAAAATAATATTTTAAGCTTCTGCAGAGGGGTAGACGTCAGGGGTTGGTGTTGTGGACTTTCGCTCCGCCTCCCTCACATCCCTGCACCAGTACAAAAGTCCACAACACCAACCCCCTGACGGTGATTGGTTGGAACACTGTTTGTTTTTCTGTGGAATGGTTGGTAGCACCGATAGTTTTTTTTTTTGGCATATCTCGGACCCTAGGCTGACCATAGAGACGTGTTTTTTTTTACAGCCAATTTATGGGGCAGGCAGCGAGCGGATCGTGAAGAAAGGTCAGCTGAATGTGACACTTTATGTTTCAGGCTTGAAATCACTTATACAACCTTTAAAATAATTAACTCATAAGAGTCATACTGTCACATTTCTGTCTGTCTGGTCATTGGTTTTGCCCATTTATCTTCCCCCTGTCATTTTGTTATCATTTGGTTTAGTCCTCGTTTGTGTAATCACCGTCATCTGTCTCACCTGTGTATTATCAATTAGCCTGTCTTTATAAGTCTGTTTGGTTCTTGAGTTCAATGTCGGTCGTTAAATGTTTGTGAATTGTGTGTGGATTATCTTGCCTGTTCCTGAGTGTTCCAGCCTACTATTCTGAAGATTATATTAAATATTAATGTTTATTGTTTACCTCGTCTCTCGTCTCGTCAGTCCAGCACGTATCATTACACATACGTTCTAGAATCAGACTACACTGGTTGTGCTATATGTTTCATTAAATAGAACTGGTTCATAAGAATCCTTTGCTCATGATTCTCATCAGATCAGATCAGATCAGATTTGTGTGTGACCTGCAAGGCAAAGTCAACAGAAAGGAATCAAAATAATTTTTATTTTGAGTGTTTTTTTTTTTTTTTTTTTTAATGCATACGATTTCAACACAGACTGCAAACTCACATTCACAACTCAGGTACAATACAATGTATTTTTTTTTTTTTTTTTAGTTTTTTGCTAAAATAGAAATATTAAACAAGAGAATCAAATGTAAAAACTTAGTTGGCAACTAATTTAAAAAAATAATTGTTTAAAAGTTTAGTAGTAAAATTACTAAAATTGAAATAATAATAAATTAAAGCTCCATTAAAATTTAAAAACCTAATAAAAATGGGACAGGTCCACTAAAATGTAAAAAAAAAAGTAAAATGCAAAAATAAAAGCAAATTAAAAATATGAATAATAAATACTACAGGTATATAAAAATACTAAAATAACACTGGTGGTAGTCATAGTAAGATAGAAGCCATTGTAATAAGTAGCATGGGTAATTTTGTAGAAATAGCCAACAATACATTGTATGGGTCAACATTTAAAAAAAAATTTAAAGCCAAAAATTATTAGGTTATTAAGTAAACATCATGTTCTATGAAGGTATTTTGTAAATTTACTACTGTAAATATATCAAAACTTAATTTTTGATTATGCATTGCTAAGAACTTCATTTGGAAACTTTAAAGGCGATTTTCTCAATATGTAGATTTTTTTGCACCCTCAGATTCCAGATTTTCAAATAGTTGTATCTAAATCTATCCTAGCAAACCATACATCAATGAAAAGCATATTTAGTCAGCTTTCTAATGATGTATAAATCGCAATTCCAAAAATGTACCCTTATGACTGGTTTTGTCGTCCAGGGTGACATATGGCTTTTAGGATTTGTTAAGGATTCATTTTTCAATGGTGTTATTAGTCATCAGGGGAACATTTTCATTAGGCTGATCTATTCTTTTAACACAATGACATCATGCACACAACACAACAATGATGTCACAGTGTTAATTCAATAAAGTGGTTTTAAATACAAGCAAATGAGCCTCAGCCACAATGAGTCCCTGGAGTGCGTTTCAACAACCACAAACACCTCTGGCCTTTTGAGGACACACGCGTCGCGCCGAGTTCACGCTGAGTGCGTGCGTCTAGGGGTTTGTGTGCGTTAACAGTCCGTGTGCTGAGGGCTCTCGTGTGTCTTTCCAATGAAGCCACCCCATGCACTCTCACTCACTCATGATTAAGATGATGCATTCATTTATTAACCAGAAGCGTTCATCATGTAATTGGCTGGACCTGGGCTAATTAATCATGCTCACACAAAGCAGACATCTGCTATCCAACACACCCCCTCTGCCACAGAGAAAATAATCATGGAAACACCCCAGAGAGAGACGCCCGTAGACCAGGACTAATTACAACGCCACCGCGACAGGAAAGTTTGCAGCCGCCGGCGTTCGGCAAACAGCTTCCACCCTCAAATGCCGTTTGATCGGGAGTTGAAGGTGCGCTTCCGCATTCCTGCAGGCTGAGCAGACAGAAACATCCCTCCGTCTCCGAGTGCGCCATTTCTCCCTCTTATTATGGAAATCATGAGTCTGGAACAGAACCGCTGAGCTGACAGAGCCACTGATGCTGCATTAAACTGCGAGCATTTAGGGACATGCACACACAAACACTGCAGCGAGTGACGTTCGCCACACACCAGCCTCTCTGCTTCAGCACACGCTGTAATTACAGCAGGCAGCTCCCCACTGTCTCTGCCTTTCCAAAGAAAACACAGGTTCTGCTTTTGAGTGGATGCTACAATTGCGCCAGCCAAGCGTCTCCGGCGTGCCCAACCTGCAGGCTTTCCTGAACATTCCTGCAGGAAGAGCATGCTGGGAAAACAAAGCGCGGACTCTACGCAGCCTGCATTTCTAAAGAGCCCAGTCGCTTCTGCTGAAAGACAAATGATCCGAGCAGCCAGCTAGACTCTCCACGATGACAAGCGTGTTTTAATGAAGGGTCAAAGATCAGGACGTGACTGCACAGGAACTGCACAATAGGGATGCAGTGATTCAGAAGCACACGTCGCAAATGCAGCCTCCGCTCTGGTCTTAATTTATGAGCTGCGTGTGATTCATATATAAATAATGTGAATTATATTTAAATTATTAAAAAGAGTCGAAAACTAAAAATAAGTATTTTATATAGTTTTTCACTAAATAATAATTTATTATTAGCAATTATAGTGTGTGTACGTTTTTTTTTACATTTTTAAGATAAATATAAGTATATACACTATATTGCCAAAAGTATTGGGACACCCCTTTCTAATGAACAGGTTTGACTAATTTAGTACAAATTTTAATGTTTAAGCATATAATGATATTCTAAGGGATTGTGTGCTTCTAATTTTACAGCAACAGTTTAAAAAAAAGTCTCTTATGCTCATCAAAGTTTATTTTTTTTAATCAAAAACACAGAAAAAAGTAATATTATGAAATATCATTGCAATTCAATATAAGTTTTTTTTAATATACTTATAATATAATTTATTTATGTGATGCAAAGCTGAATTTTCATCAGCCATTGCTCCAGTCTTTAATGTAACATCATCCTTCAGAAATCATTCTATATGCTGATTTATTACTTTTATTATCAATGTTGGAAACAGTTATACTGCTTATTTTTTGGAACCTGTGATACTTTTTCAGGATTCTTTGATGAATAAAAAGTTTTTAAAGCATTTATTTAAAATAGAAAACTTTTGTATTAATAAACACCTCCTTCAAAGTTTGGGGTCAGTAAAAAAGATTTAAAGCCAATGGATCACTGAATTTTGAATTGATTCATTGAAATGATTCATTTGAACTGAATCAAAGAAATGAATTAAAACTGACCAACTCAAATGCCATTTTTGCTATTTACCTTTAGACAACCGAGAATCTATTACATGTCTTGTTTCCCCTTATGCAAGTTGTGAGACAAGAAGGGAACATGAAATTAATAAAAACGTCACTTAATTTTATTGGCAGCAGAATCATAAAAAATGAATTGCAAATATTCAAAATATTGTCTAGTCGCCTTATCTTCATCAACAGTTTGTTTTCTAGAACGGCTGTTGCAGGTTGTACTGACCTCCTCTAACATACAGTAAATGCACATCAATTCGGCTGTAATTCCAGTCCCAAAATGATGTTACGTATTTGCTGGAGTGTTTGATAGCTGAAAAGAGTACTTGCTTTATTACCTCTGGATTGATGGATAATCTATCATAATCCCAAAGGAGAAATTGGTTGCTAGAGATTTCCTGTGCCTTGACAGAAAACCCCTCAACACGGGCCAGAGCAGCGCTAATATCTGACATACACTTAGAAAATCAATGCTCTTTGAATATTAATAAAGAGCTACACTTAAGTTCATCAGACTGATGTGTATGTACTTCCCTAAACAGCATTGCCATTTAAAAAGCACATTTCTTGCTGGATATTCAATTAAGCAAATGAAATCAGGCGGATGAGGGGAGAGGGCGGCAGTACGGAGAGCTGGTTTGTTGTGCTGCTCATTTAATCACGTCAATATTGTTACAAAGAGTGCCACTATTATCTATCCACGCCATTTTTATCTCTGAAATGGAGGTTAATATTCAAATGTCAAGATTCTTGCGTGACTTCACATAAACTGAATGAGAGATTTCTCTGTGAAGACAGGCGGAAAGAAAGGAAATCTCTCTGTGTAACTATAGCCCAATTAATATATATTTAAAACTTTAATTAAAGCTTAATACATACACTTGCATATAATGTCTAAATGACCCAAATGAAACAGCTGTGTACATTTATAGCTGAGTGATCACACACAGAAGTCTCAATAAATTAGGGATCATTCATATTTAACAAAATTCAATGGTTTATTACCACAGATTTCCAAACTTAATTAGAAAGACCTGTTGCTTTGTTTCCTTTCTTTTAAATGAACATCAAAGATCAAAGTGATGCTTCAAAAGCGCGTACTACAGAAGACTTTTTGCATATTGGCTCCGTTCCAAACACTAGTGAGCCACCCAACTAGACATCATATGCACACTTGCCAACAAAAGGCAGTGAATTATGCTTTAAAATATCTCATTTTGGCCACAGTCACCAAAAAACAATGACTAAATATTGATGTGAGCTCCATTTTTAGTGTCAGATTGCTATTTTGGCAACATTAGCAGCTCACCATGTTTTCCAGATGCAAACTCTTTATTTTTCTCGGGGTCTGATGCAGGACCGAGTCAGCTGTGTTTACAGCGACAGGCAGAAAGCAGCAAAGAGGGAATGATATCTTCTCGCAGCAGACTCTGGGGGTGTGAAGGGGAAAGGATGAAATTTTCATCCTGCAGGAGGAGCACCCTCGAGGGGCTGCAGTCTCTTATCTCCCCTGTTATCCGCCCACTCCCAATGGGAAGGAGGCACAGAGTGAGTCATAGACACCGGCTCTGTATTCCAAACAGTTCATCCAAATTTCATTAAGGACAAGAAGTGCCAAGACTGGTGGATCTTTAGTTAAGAAAGGGACTGCGGTTCATCGGCAATGCTAATGAGACATCTGTGGCTCGCTTAATTCTGGATATACACTAGCAGTTAAACATCTCATTCCTTACTATGACTACTCTACACACTCTCCACAGCAAAGTCATGAAAGATATGAAATAACACAAATGGAAATATGCAAAATTGTGAAAAATGTAGAAAAACAACTTTCTTCATGAGATGCTTATAAACAGTATTAAAAGAGACCACATGTATGCGTTTCAAAAATATACATTAATAAATAAATAATAATAATATGAAAAATGTAAAATATATATATATATATTGGTTGATAGTAAATTTTACCCATGCATTATTTTTATTTTATTATTAATTTTAGTAGATAGATAGATGTGGACTAGATAGATTTAAAAAAAAAAAAATCTAACTACAATAATAAAAAAGTAAAATAAAATGAAATTTTTAATAAAAATTATTATTATTAGTAGTAGTAGTACTAGTAATATTAATATTAATAGTAAATTATACCCATGCATTGTTTTCTTTACAAATATACTAAAATGATTATAAATATATACAACTTTCTACATAAGGTGCATCCGGATGGTTATAAAAACTATTTAAAGAGATCACATGTACGCTTTTCTAAATAAATATAATATATGTAAAAAAAAAAAAAAAAAAAAAAAAAATCTAAATAAAATAATTAAAAAAGCAAAATAAAATAAAACGCACCTAATAGTAGTAGTAGTAATAGTAATATTAATATTAAAATTATACCCATTCATTATTTTCTTTACAAATATATATAAAAAATCATAAATAAATTAATTAATAAATCTTTCTTCATAAGGTGCATCTAAAAAAAAAAAAAAATACAATAAAATGCACCTATTAGTAGTAGTAGCAGCAGCAGCAGTAGTAGTAGTAATATTAATAGTAAATTCTATCCATGCATTATTTTTTTTACAATTACATTAAAATTATAAATAAATAAATAAAACTTTCATCATAAGGTGCATCCGGATGCTTATAAAAACTATTTAAAGAGATCACATGTACGCTTTAAAAAAAAATAAATAAATACAAAAATAAAATTAAAAAAGCTAATAAATAAATAATTTTACAAGTAAAATAAAATAAAATGCACCTAATAGCATGATTTTCTTTACAAATGTACTACAAATTATTAACTTTAATAATAATAAAATAAATCTATTTTATAAATAAAACGTCTCAGGTTACGTATGTAACCCTGGTTCCCTGAGGGAACGAGACACTGCGTCCTGAAACGCTGTGGGGAACGCCATTGGCGGGCCGCACTCTGAGTCATGTCCAACGTCCAATGAGAAACGGGAGTGACGTCACAGGCGCGGTGACGTCATCGACCAGGAAGTATAAAAGCACGTGCGTTTGAAGCTGGCGTCAGCTCATAGGCATGAAGCGAGCGCAGCAGGGATGCGGGAATTATGGTCCGAGACGCAGTGTCTCGTTCCCTCAGGGAACCAGGGTTACATACGTAACCTGAGACGTTCCCTTCCGGGAACTCTACACTGCGTCCTGAAACGCTGTGGGGAACGAGGTATCAACGTCCCCATAATTTCCGCACCCTGCCTAGTGTCTGCTAGAACAAGGGGGGAAAAAGACAGCGTTAGTACATTACAAACCTCAGCCTGGGGATCCTGCCAGGACATGGGCGGTAATACATCTCTGACTGTGTAGCCCACCAGATCAGAGGGAAAGAGACCTCGGC
The DNA here is from genome assembly GCF_049309525.1 of Garra rufa. NCBI lineage: Eukaryota > Metazoa > Chordata > Actinopteri > Cypriniformes > Cyprinidae > Garra > Garra rufa. The sequence goes on along the minus strand of NC_133372.1, from coordinate 4,276,336 downwards.
CCTCGAGCCCACGAGGTCATGTCATCCTTCGTCTGGTCTCGCAAGACCGAGAAGGGACAGTGTCTAGCAATACTTACCTGATGAGACACTGTAGTAACTCCGCCTGGTGATCTTGCCAGGACGCGAGTGGTAATCCACCTCTGTCTGTGATCCATCACCAGACAAGAGGGATAATGAGCCTCGGCCCTCAGGCACACGAGGAGAGATGTGGTCCTTTGTCTGCGTTACGGCCAGTACAAGAGGGACACGAGAAGTGCCTGGTGATCTTGCCAGGGCACTGGAATTCATCTCTGTCTGTGATCAGCCACCAGACAAGAGGGATAGAGTAGGCCTCGGCCTTAGGCACGCGAGGCTAGGGTTCTCAACCGCTGCCTGTCATCAGACCAGTGCAGGGGGAGAAAAAAGCTCCTCGGCCCTTGGGCGCACGAGGAGAGATGGTGGTCCTTTGTCTGCATTACAGCCAGTACAAGAGGGACACGAGAAGTGCCTGGTGACCTTGCCAGGGCACTGGAATTCATCTCTGTCTGTGATCCACCACCAGACAAGAGGGATAAGAGACCTCGGCCCTCAGGCACACGAGGATAGGGTTCTCGACCGCTGCCTGTCACACGACCAGAGCAGGGGGAGAAATGCTCCTCGGCCCTCGGGCACTCGAGGAGAAGTGGCGATCCATTGTCTGCGTTACAGCCAGTACAAGAGGGACGCAAGAAGTGCCTGGTGACCTTGCCAGGGCACTGGAACTCATCTCTGTCTGTGATCAGCCACCAGACAAGAGGGATAGAATAGGCCTCGGCCCTCAAGCACACGAGGCTAGGGTTCTCAACCGCTGCCTGTCAACAGACCAGCGCAGGGGGAGAAGAAAGGGGTTCCTCGGCCCTTGGGCACGCGAGGAAAGATAGTGGTCCATTGTCTGCATTACAGCCAGTACAAGAGGGACGCAAGAAGTGCCTGGTGATCTTGCCAGGGCACTGGAACTCATCTCTGTCTGTGATCCACCACCAGACAAGAGGGATAAGAGACCTCGGCCTTCAGGCACACGAGGCTAGGGTTCTCAACCGCTGCCTGTCACACGACCAGTGCAGAGGGAGAAAAAGCTCCTCGGCCCTCAGGCACACGAGGAGAAATGGCAGTCCATTGTCTGCGTACAGCCAGTACAAGAGGGACATAGGAAGTGCCTGGTGATCCTGCCAGGACACTGGAACTCATCTCTGTCTGTGATCAACCACCAGACACGAGGAATACAGGCCTCGGCCCTCAGGCACATGAGGCTGGAAGGAATGTAGAGAGTCATACGCCTTTGTCTGGGGAATTTTGCCAGAACAAAAAGGGGTAAAAACTCTTTTCCTTACTCGAAGGAAAGCGCCTTTTTGACCTCTTGAGCCTAGCCTTAATGCTAGGGCTGAAAGATGACTGAGCCCGGAGTGGCTCTGAGGTCTAGTTCGTAGAATCTGACGAACGTAAGAGGTGAGGACCAACCCGCCGCACTGCAGATGTCCTTGATTGGGACACCTGCCATCAGAGCTTTGGAGGCTGCGACGCCTCGAGTTGAGTGAGCCTTGACTCCCATCGGGGATGGGAGACCAGAGGACTCGTATGCAGTAGAGATGGCATCAACGATCCATTTACTGATAGTAGGCTTGGAAGCCGGGCACCCCCTCTTAGGGGGGCCGTAACAGACAAACAATTGCTCTGATTTACGCCACAGGGCAGCTCTGTGGACATAAGTGTCTAGTGCTCTTACTGGACACATTAAGTTATACTTCCTCTGGTCGTGCTCCACGAATGGAGGAGGATAAAACGCTAGCAGCGTTATTGGCTGTGGTGTTACTGAGGGGACCTTGGGTGTGTACCCAGCTCTTGGGTAGAGGAATGCTTTGGCCAACCCTGGGGCAAAGTCAATATAAGAAGGGGCCACTGAAAGGGCCTGTAGGTCACCGACTCTCTTAAGAGATGTTAGCGCCAACAGCAGTGCTGTTTTTAGGGTAAGCATCCGATCGGAGGCCTCCTCCAGAGGCTCGAAGGGAGGCTTACACAGCGCTTCTAATACCACAGCCAGGTCCCATGTAGGGACTCTCGGTCTTGCACGAGGCCTCAGCCTGAGTGCACCGCGGAGGAAACGTGAGACCAGGGGGTTTCTGCCCACTGAAAGGCCGCCCTGAGGGGCGTGGTAAGCCGATATAGCCGCCCTCAGGGGCCACACCCATAACTTCCATTTCTCTGGGTGGGGGTGGCGTATTGCGCCCCCAGCCTGAGGAAGAAGGTCGCTCCTGACAGGAATCTCCCATGGAGAGCCGTCGAGGAGAGCGATTATATCCGAGAACCATACTCGGGCCGGCCAGTACGGGGCTACTAGCAGCAGCCGTACTCCGTACCGGCGCACTCTTTCCAGAACTCCCGGGAGCAGAGCGATCGGGGGAAAAGCGTACAGACGAAGCCTCGGCCACGTCTGTACCATGGCATCCAGTCCTAGAGGAGCTGGAGGAACTAGAGAGTACCAAAGGGGACATTGCGATGTCTCCTGAGTCGCAAAGAGGTCCACCTGGGCTTGACCAAAAACTCTCCATATCTGCTTCACCACCTGAGGGTGAAGCATCCATTCCCCGGGCCTCAGCCCCTGCCTCGACAGGACGTCTGCTCCCACATTGAGACGTCCAGGAATGTGAACTGCTCTCAATGAGAGAAGCTTCCCTTGTGACCACAGGATGATCTGGTACGCCAGCTTGTATAAGGGGCGTTAACGCAGACCTCCCTGGTGGTTTATATAGTAGACCACCGCCGTGTTGTCCGTGCGGACCAGCACGTGACGGTTTCTCAGGTCTGGAAGGAAATGCTTCAGAGCCAGGAACACTGCCAACATTTCTAGGCAATTTATGTGCCAGGAGTGATGCTGGTCGTTCCATAGGCCTTGGGCGGAGCGGCCACTCATGACCGCTCCCCACCCGGTGAGGGATGCATCTGTCGCTAGCGTGACGCGGCGGCAAGGAGCTCCCAGCACTGGACCTTGTAGTAGGAACCAGGGCTTCTTCCACATGACTAAGGCACGTAGGCAGCGCCGCGTGACCTTGATCTTGCGGAATGGGTTCCCCCTCGGGGAAAACCCTTTGGTTTTGAGCCACCACTGCAGTGGTCTCATGTACAGCAGTCCAAGAGGTATCACGTTGGATGCAGCTGCCATAAGACCTAACAGTACTTGGAACTGTTTGACAGTGAGTAGCAGGCCTAGCTTGACCGCATTTACTGCAGTAAGGATCGACTCTATCCGAGCAGGTGACAATCGTGCCTGCATCGTGGTCGAATCCCAGATTACACCTAGATAAGTGGTTCTCTGTAATGGAGATAGCACACTTTTCTTGGCGTTGAGTCTCAACCCCAGCTTTTTCATGTGAGCAAGAACAACATCTCGATGTTGAGCCGCTAACTGTTCTGAACTGGTTAGAATGAGCCAGTCGTCTATGTAGTTGAGTATGCGGATGCCCTGGAGTCGCAATGGAGCCAGAGCAGCATCCACACACTTCGTAAAAGTTCGGGGAGAGAGCGCTAGGCCGAACGGAAGAACTCTGTATTGGTAAGCTTTGCCCCTGAAAGCGAACCTGAGAAACTTCCGGTGTTGAGGAAGGATGGAGACGTGAAAGTATGCGTCTTTCAGATCTATCGTGACAAACCAGTCCTCGGACCTGATTTGGGACACGACCTGTTTGACAGTCAACATTTTGAACTTCAGTTTTCTTACTGAGAGGTTTAGCTGTCTGAGATCTAAAATGGGCCGCAGGCCCCCATCCTTCTTGGGAACAATGAAGTACCGGCTGTAGAACCCGGCTTCTCTGCATTGAGGAGGGACCACCTCGATGGCCTCCTTCCTCAGGAGAGTATTCACTTCCTGTTCCAATACCAGAGCCTGCTCGGGGCCTACCAGAGTAGGAAATACCCCGCTGAAAGGTGGCGGCCTGGCGCCGAATTGAATGGAATAACCTTTCTCTACAGTACGCAGGACCCACATAGAAATATTTGGCAGTAGTTCCCACGCTGCCAGAAATTCTACTAAGGGAACCAGCCTCTCGAGACTGGTCTCTGGATTTATTAGAGGAGCTAACTTGGTGACCTGTAGCAGCGAACTGGCAGGATGCACCTGAAGTGAGCGCTCTCGAGACCCCCGTGGGGGTGGCGAACACTCTGGTTCCGCTACGTTTCCGGGCGGAAGGACCAGAGAATGAAGTTCGCGGGAGACTGCCGCGCCCTGTAACACCGGCAGGGTTAGCTGACGAATCTCCTGAGGGCCCCGAAGAGAGGTGGTCACCGTACTCCTCAGAGGCGGTGAGGCACCTGAATCTTCGAGAGGGGCTGCCCTCATTGGCCCTGGGCCACGACCATCAGGGCCGTTTAGCCGCGGCCCTCTTAGACTGTAGGACGACCCTCAGGTCGGGCCTAGTCTTCGAGGACCCCGGCTTGGAGCGTTGCTGAGCCCGCCCTCTAGGCCGCGCCGGAGGGGCACGGGTAGCAACGCTCCTTTTCTGGGTCTCCCTGTGTGAGGAGCTGGAGTGCGGCTGGGGCTGCTCCCGTCCGGCAGCCCCAGAGGAGAAAGTGCGGCGAGGGAGGTAGCGCTGGAACGCCGCTGCCTGCCTACGGGCCTCCTGGTGCCTGTTGACAACTGTGTCAACAGAGTCACCGAAGAGGCCAGCGGGGTGCAGGGGGGCGTCCAGGAGCGTGACCCTGTCCTTCTCTTTCATGTCGGACAGGGTCAGCCAGAGATGCCTCTCCGCGGCCACCAAGGCTGCCATAGACCGCCCAACAGCGCGAGCGGTCTCCTTGGTGGCCCGAAGCGCCAGATCAGCGGTCCTACGCATCTCTGACACGCTCACCTCCTCGCCATCACTAAGCTCCTTCAGCAGGTCGGCTTGGTACGCCTGGAGCACAGACATGGTGTGTAAACATGCACCAGCCTGACCTGCTGCCGCATAAGCCTTGCCCATCAAGCCTGATGTTACTTTTAACGGCTTGGTGGGCAAGGACGGAGCCTTCAGGGACGATGCCAGGCCGGGAGACAGATAGCTCGCTAGTGTCTGCTCGACCTGAGGCATCGCCCTGTAGCCGTATCCCTCCATCCCCCCCACATTACCGTAGTAATCTGAGGCAGGGGAGTAGAGACGAGAGGAATACGGCTTATCCCACGACCTCGCGATTTCTTTATGGAGGTCGGGGAAAAAGGGAAGGCTCCGTTTGGGAGGTGCTGATTTAGCCCACAGGAAGCGCTCATCAAGCCTGCTCGCCTGGGGCTCTGGATCTGGAGCGGGTGACCAGCTGATGTTGAGCTTGGCCACCGCGCTCGTCAGCACCTCCACCAGCTCCTCATACTGGGGTGAACGGGGGGGCGGTTGTGGGAGGTCAACGCTCTCGATGTCAACCTCCTCGGAGGAAGACAGGAGAAGCCTTGACTCCTCCTCTCGGAGGGAAGGAACCGCAGTGCGGGCTTCCTCATCCAAGAGGAGGTCATACGATCCGCTGGGTGAGGAGAGAGATAGGGGATCACCCGTCTCAACTCCCTCCAGCAGATCTAGCTGCGAACCCCACGAGTGCAGCTGCCGCTCCGCCTCGACGGAAGCGGGGCCAGACCCGCGGGGAACGCTAGCGAAAGCCCCCTCCTCAAAGAGGGCTTTCCGGGAACGGAGCAACCGCAGCGGCATCCGCTCGCACTGCGGGCAGCCAGCCCCCTCAAGGGCTGACCTAGCGTGCTCCGCTCCCAAGCAGGCTACACATAGATCGTGTGTATCCCCACCAACAATGAAGCGTTGGCAGGGAGGGACACACCGTCTATGTGGCTGCTGAACCGCCATAGATCGCTCATTCTTAAAAGAACGTTCGTTCTTAAAAGAACGTTTTCCCCCTGGCATTTCTGCTCAAATAAAAGTAGTGCAATTGGCACTGAAAAACAGCAGAATGCGAATCAGACAGACAATCACACAGAGCGCTCTCGCTGAATGACAAAAGCTGATGCCAGCTTCAAACGCACGTGCTTTTATACTTCCTGGTCGATGACGTCACCGCGCCTGTGATGTCACTCCCGTTTCTCATTGGACGTTGGACATGACTCAGAGTGCGGCCCGCCAATGGCGTTCCCCACAGCGTTTCAGGACGCAGTGTAGAGTTCCCGGAAGGGAACACTATTTAAGGACTTATGTATGCTTAAAAAATGAATCAATAAAAAATTTCACAGAGTAAACCGAATTTTAATCAAACTAAAAACAAACTAAAAACATATAATTACAACAACAACAATTTTAGTACATTTGCTGAGAAAATTATGCATTCGTACAATTTATGTTTGCCCACAAAACTAATTTCAAACATTTAATCTTAAAATGATAATTATAAATCCAAAAATAAGATACTATAAATTTAGTCAAGTGTGTCCAAACTCATGCCTGGCAGCTTATATGTGGCATCAAGCTATCCTATATGTCAAAAGTGTGCATGTCTTTAAGGCTCCAGCTTTCATCTCATAGCTGATGGCATGCATGGACAGACAGGAAGAGGAATTCTGCCTCACGCGGAGTGATAGAGCTCATCACTGGCAGCCAGGTGCAAACGCGCGGCTCCACCGGTCGCCCCGCAGCTACGCAATCCTGCGAGATTTGTGGCTTTCAAGTGCTGCGCGATGCTAGGAGATTTGTGGAGCGGCTGAGGGAGATTTGTGCTGCGGCAGGAATTTGCGAAGAGGGAAACGGATCTGAGGCCGTAAATATTGCAGCAAAGGCAAGAATGGAGGCTCATTGTCTCAACAGAGAAATTTGAGCAAAATGAAGGCGCCTAAAGCACTATGGTGTGCTTCCTTTTCGTTTTTAACATGTATACACAGAGTTATACATACATAGGTTTCAAGATCGTATCGCCCAGGAATAGTATGTTTACAAAAAAGCCAGACGTAATGCGAGCCGGGTGATATATAGCAAATTATTACAATATATTTCACTAGAGATTAACCCTTAAAGACCTAGAACATTTTTGGGGCACCCGAGGCACCTGTACATTTCTTTGTTTTTGTTTTTTAGACCTATTCTAGCAGTCAGCATTTATTGTCATATATCATTATAAACATAAGAACTTGAACTCTATGTCTAGCTCATTTAGAATTACAATTTTCCTTTTGTTTTCTCTTAAAAAGAGTGAATTTCCAGAATTTTAGGAAACGCTAGCAACAATTGGATGTTTTTTACTGTGTCCTTAAACAAAAACTCCTGAAGTTTGGATTTTTTTCTTTAGAAATTTGTATTTAGGTGTTTTACACTTTCAAATTAAATTTTGTCTATATATAACATATCCCAAGCAAGTTATAGCCATGTATTACAATATTATTATAGGCGCTTTTCCGTGAAAAATAGGCCTTTTTAGTTAACTGACAATATAGATCTGTTTAAAAACATTTCAGGAGTAAAGTCATAGCAGAAACAGTGTTATTTAATAGCAACACGCAGATAAACATATTCTTAATCTGAGTGAACAATAAACACGAACAGTGAAGTAAGTAGTGAAAACAATTGCACAAATTGTCTTGTGCAACAAAAATATAAACAGTCCAAATTATTTACAAACTACACACAAAATGAGAGAGATATATAAAGAGTGCAACAGAAAAAAAATTAGTGCAAATAATCTTTATAAACTATATAAGAATTAGTTACATAATATAACATCCAAATAGATGGATCTGCTGGCTGTAATCTGCATCAGAATCTATTTTACCGGGATATCGCCTAGTGACAAGAAAACCTAAATTCCAGTGTTTTATCCGATATGTACTGCTATTTCGTCCTTGTTTTTGGTTTGTGTTATGTCAAAGGGCTCTGTCCTGAGTATTTCTGTGCTTTGTCAAAGAATGCTGTCATGCAAATGTGTTATTTTGCATTTGTTTTCATGCACGCAAGACACACTTTACTTTAATTTTGCGTTCAGATTTCCAAAGAAACAAGCTAATCGGTGGTTCAAAAATGTTTATTGGTTGAATAGATGACAGTTTGAATCAATCTGGGCACAGGGGTGGGACTAAGCATCAACAATCGTTCCTGTTTGGCTCAGAGGACCCAAATGCATTGGTTTCATCTGACGAATCAGTGCTGAGGAAATGTGATGACGTAATCACGCTCACTACGGAGCCTCGGAATATCCAAATGAGACAAATGTGATTAGACTCTGTGCATTACGATACGTTTTAAAGCATTCAAATTGGATTAGCGGTTCAAACGTTATTAAACATTTAAGAACAATAGTTATTTTTAGCCGCAGACAGCTGTCTTGGTCTTTAAGGGTTAAACCATAGAAGAAACATTGCAAATATTGTTATTTTAATTATTATTAATATTGCTATTATTATTTAATTTTCGTCATTTGTCATTAAGATTGATTCATGAAGTTCACAGAAGTCCCCATGTGGCATTTCGCCCCATTTATTTAAATTTTTTTAATTAAATATTGTTGTTTATTAAAATAAATACCAGTAAATAATAATGATAATGAATGAAAATGTAATTCAATAAAAATCTTCCCTATGTTTATTTAGGGAAAACAGTGTGGAATAGTTTTTTTTTTTTTTTACTTACTTACTTATTAAATCCAAGTAGCTGTTTGGTTGAAATTATGATTTGTCTGACTCAAAAAGCACCCTTTCAAGCCACTTCAGAGTAAATATTAAAAAATCAAAACTTATATTGAGTATCACAAAAAGGCTGAAAAATATCACAGATATTCACTTCACGCTGTATAATATGTTTATGTTCCTCAGCTATCAGTCTGAATTCAATCCATTGCAGACACTCAACAAATTCATCTGTTTACAAGCAATTTACACACACAAGAAGCACTAAAACTTTGGATGGCAGGGCAGGGCAGTATCCACTTAAAAATCAATAACACAAAACATGGAGACAGATCTTGACCTTGACTGATTCACAGTCGTTGTCTCAATGGTTTTATTGCAGTCATTCCTGAGCGCCTTGCAGGAGCTTTTAACTCCTTTGTCTGCATACAGAGCCCAGCAAGCTGGATGAAAAACTTTTTTTTTTTTTAATTTTTAATTTAATTTTTGTTTGAGGGAAGCACTCAGTGTGGTGTGTGGCGCTTACGGGATTATGTGGCCGGAGGGGGATCTGGAAAAAAAAAAAGGCTTTTATCACCCTGCAACTAATTATTAGTGGCGAGAGAGAGAGAGAGCTAAAAGTGTGCATGAGTATGTGAGTTAGAGATAAAAAATCTAACAAGAGAGAAGAGATGAGCCCCTCAGGACACGCTATTGCAACATCCTGTGGCGCGGCCATAAAAGATTTACGAAATAACTTTGGCCCCCAGTGCAAAGTATCAACAGCGAAGTTAATGGTGTGATTACACTAATAAGGGAAGGAAAAGAGATGGAACTGTGCTGCATATAATGACAGGGTGAAAACGACAGATAAAGAGAATGCAGGAGCGTGTGATAAATGCAACATCAGCGTGAGATGCGGACCACACAGAGCGATTTGAGAGGAGAAATCCTCTTGCGCTCTGCGGTCGAGGTGTAAGACATCTGCGACTGGCGCTGTTATATTATGTGAGCAGGGCAGGTTGAGTGCATTGCAGTTTTATTGTTCATCTTTTATAGCACTGATTTCAGACACTTACACCACACTTGAAATGTATGAAGGGCATGGCACTAGCAATGCCAAGGTCATGGGTTTGATTCACAGGGAGTGCATGAACTGATAACATGTACTTTAAATGCAATGTACAGTTGAAGTCAAAATAAGTCCCTTGTTTGTCCTGAACAGTTAAACTGCCTGCTGTTCTTCAGAAAAGTCCTTCAGGTCCCACAGATTCTTAGTTTTTCAGCATTTTTGTACATTTGAACACTTCCAAACAATGACTGTATGATTTTGAGATCCATCTTTTCACAACTGAGGGACTCATATGCAACTGTTACAGAAGGTTCAATCGTTCACTGATGCTCCAGAAAAAAAATTATACATTAAGAGCCAGGGGGTGAAAACTTTTGGAATTTAGTGATCAGGGTAAATTTCATTTATTTTGTCTTCTGGGAAACATGTAAGTATCTTCTGTAGCTTCTGAAGGGCAGTACTACATGAAAAAAAACATGATATTTAAGCAAAATAAGAAAAATGTTCACATTTTCATTCTGTGCAAAAGTTTTCACCCCCTGGCTCTTAATGCACAATTTTTCCTTCTGAAGCATCAGTGAGCGTTTGAAACTTCTGTAAAAGTTGCATATGAGTCCCTCAGTTGTCCTCAGTGTGAAAAGATGGATCTCAAAACATACAGTCATTGTTGGAAAGGGTTACACAAAATGCTGAAAAACCAAAGAATTTGTGGGACCTGAAGGACTTTTAAACAAAAAAACACAGCTGTGGATCATTCAGGTAACAACACAGTATTAAAAATCAAGTGTATGTAAACTTTTGAACTGCGTCATTTATATAAATTCAACAATTATTTTCTCTTGTGGACTATATGTAAACATCTATGTCAAATGTCTTATTCAGGTCAGTAATAAAAAAAACATGTTTTTTGTATGTGTTACGGGTGCGTGCAGGAGTTGACGAGACGGACGACAGGAATTACCAAATACAATATATTTAATATAAATCTTCGACAGGAACAAGGCAGGAACAAGTCAGGAACATCACACACATCTATTCAACCAAAAGGACCGACAGGGAACTGAACTCACAGACAGACTTTTAAGGACAGACTAATAATAAGACACAGGTGACATAGATGACTGATAAATCAAACACAGGTGACGGTGATTACACAAACGAGGACTAAACCAAAGCAGACAGATTAACGGGGGAAGACAATGGGAGAAACCAAATACATGACATGACTAAGACATAAACTGACAGAACTGTAACATTACGCCCCCCTCCGGAAAGGCGCGTCCTCGCGCCGTAGAAAAAACGAAAAAACGAGAGGGGCGGAAAACCAGGAAAATAGAGTCAATAAGGGAGGGGGCTCCGGCGGAGGACGCAACCCCCGGAGGAGGACCAGAACACAAGTCCAACGGGCAAAAAAGACAGTCCATGGGGGCGACGACGGAGGGAGGAGCCAGGGAAGACACAGGAGGGACCTGAAGCAGGAGAACAGGACCCAGATCGCAGCCAGGATGACGGCCCACGGAGGAGCCGACGGAGGGAGGAGCCATGGTGGAGGACGGACCGCCGACTCCGTGGGGCCGACCGACAGAGGCAGAGCAGCTGGCAGAGGAACCCGAGGCGGAGATGGAGAGCCGAAGATCCAGGGCGACACCGCGGATCCGGAGGGCCAAGGCGGAACGGGCTCTGGCGGCCGAGGCGGAGACGGAGTCCCGGAGATCCGCGGCGGAGCCGGAGCGACAGAGGATGGAGGCTGTGCCCGCAGGAAGGAGGAGTCCCAAGGAGCCGGTGGGACGGCGTGACGAGGCGCAGCCGGAGGAGCAGAGTCCTGAGGATCCGATGGGGTGACGACTGACCAGGGCGGAGCCGGAAAGACGATGGAGCCCGGTGGAGCTGGTGGACCGACGGGCGACGGTGGAGAGGAGGGCGCTGAGAGCCGTGGTGGAGCCGCAGGGTCGGAGGACCGAGGTGGAGGTCTGGATTCGGAGGCTGGAGGCGGAGCTGAGGGAACCTCCAGCCTTGCCACCGAAGTGAGCAGGCATCCCTGCGGCGAGCCCACTGCAGAGATGGTGGGCTGAGGGTGAGCAAGGGGACTGACTGCTGACTTGGGGAACTTAGGACAGCTGGGCGGAACCAGCGGGGACTCAGGGCGGCTGGGCGGAACCAGCGGGAACCAGGCAGATTCGGACAGATGAGGGCGGGTGGGAGGGAAGTCAATGCGGGTCAGTGGCTCAGAGAAAAAGTCTATTAAATCCGGCGTGTCAATATCCACAGTCTCAGAAACAAAGTCAATTAGTTTATACTCCATAACTTCAGCAACGAAGTCAATTAAGTCCCCAGAGATATCCAGCTCACCCCCAGCGGAGTTGCAGTGGGCAGGGCTCTCCATTTCCCTCCCTAGCTCCACGTCGCAATCCACCGTCAGATATGTAGAATCCGACTCACGCACCTGATCAGCCGGAGAGGACTCTGGCTCTGTCGCTCGCGGCTCTAGTCCTGCATCCGCGGTGCGCTCGGGTTACCGCTCTGCATGTCGGGGCGATGGTTGGCTGCTCTCTGGGTTGTGAGCGGGGCTGACGTCCTCCTCGATGAAATCGACAGTCCAGGAAGATCTATTGGACGCCAGCACCCACTCGACGAATCCGGCAAAGCTCTCTCGAGGACCCTCCCCGGACAGCTGCGTCTTGATGTTGTCATTAAGTCCGTGGTGGAAGAACGTGCACAAGCAGCTGTCCGGGTAGTGAGTTGATGGAACGAGGAACAGAAAGTCTCTGGCGTGGTCCTCGAGAGAGCGTCTCCCCTGCTTCAGGAGAATGATGGCAACGTTGGGGTCATCCATGAGGAAAAAAAATAAAACAAACACTGATACAAAAACGAAAAATAAACGCAGGGAAAGACGCCAGATACACTTTTGTAGGTCGGTCCTTATGTTACGGGTGCGTGCAGGAGTTGACGAGACGGACGACAGGAATTACCAAATACAATATATTTAATATAAATCTTCGACAGGAACAAGGCAGGAACAAGTCAGGAACATCACACACATCTATTCAACCAAAAGGACCGACAGGGAACTGAACTCACAGACAGACTTTTAAGGACAGACTAATAATAAGACACAGGTGACATAGATGACTGATAAATCAAACACAGGTGACGGTGATTACACAAACGAGGACTAAACCAAAGCAGACAGATTAACGGGGGAAGACAATGGGAGAAACCAAATACATGACATGACTAAGACATAAACTGACAGAACTGTAACAGTATGATCCCTCATTTTTCAGATTCTGCAAGGTGTATATAAACTTTTGACTTCAACTGTAAATTGCATTGGATAAAATCTGCCAAATGCATAAATGCTTGTCATTTTTGCATTACATAACAAAATATATTCATTGTTTTATCATTTCAAAACTACAAAACATAATTGTTTATTTATTTATTGCATGTTAGCTATTATCAAATATGTGTATATATATACACATTACCGTGTAAAGTTTGGGGTCAGTAAGAGTAGTAATGTTTTTAAAGGAAGTCTCTTATTGTCACAGTCAGGCGGGGTTGAGGAGTGGAGATCCGGAGTAAATGAAAGTATATAAGTTTATTAAATGAAACACTGAAATACAAACAAATAAACAAATAAACAAATAAACAAATAAACAAATAAACAAATAAACAAATAAACAAATAAACAAATAAACAAATACCAGGAGCTTCAAATGAGAACATGTTACGTTACGACGGACACTGGGGAGTGAGCAGACACAGACTTTATACACAGAAACATGGGCGTGGTCACAAACAAGATAATGAGATGACGAGGGGGAAATACAAATATGGGCAAGACTAAACCAAAACAGACAAAACTAGAAGGGGGAGACAAGGACTAAACCATTATGACTGGAAACAGAGGGGGGAAAACACTGGGAAAACAGAACAGAAACAGAACTAAACACAGACCTATTCCTGACACTTATGCTCATCAGTGCTGCATTCATTTAATCAAAAATATAGAAAAAAAACTGTAATATTGCGAAATGTTATTACAATATAAAATAATGGTTTCTATTGTAATACTCTTTAAAATTTAATTTATTCCTGTGATGCAAAGCTGAATTTTCATCAGCCATTACTTCAGTCTTAAGTGTCACATGATCCTTCAGAAATCATTCAAATATACTGATTTATTATTAGAATGATCTATATTGGATCTATATTGGATTATATATTTGCAACAGTTGCCCTGCAAAGTATTTATTTAGAAATTGTGATATTTTTTCAGGATTCTTTGATAAATTAAAAAGCTCAAAAGAACAGCATTTATTCAAAATATACATATTTTCTAACAATGTAAGTATTTGCTATCACTTTTTATCAATTTAACACACCCTTGGTGAATAAAAGTATTAATTTTTTTCAAAAAAAAAAAAAAAAAGAAGAAGAAGAAGAAAAATTTACTGACCCCAAACTTTTGACCGGTAGTGTATATACACATATGTACACTTCGAATTTGTTATTTATTTAATGAAATGCATTTTATTGTCTTTTGGATAAAAGTGCAAACCAAATGCATAAATGTAAATATTATTGCATTAAATTACAAAATCTACAATATGACAACAAAATTGTATTGTTTTATATTTTAAAATCTAAAAGGCATGACTGTCTCTTTTTTATTGCTTGAACAGTGGGTTTGCCATTATGAATTATGCTTAATATTTTGTTATTTATGCAATACATACATACAATACATACATGCATACAGTTGCTTTGGATAAAAGTGTTTGACACACTGCATTGCAATGTCATTACAATATGACACTGTAAAATCTGCAATATGGCACTATAATTATTGTTTTAGAATTAAAAAAATAGCAAGCGTAACTTTAACTTATTTTGCTTAAAATGTTTTTTGCTATTATCAAAATGCTCACTTTTTGCAGTAAAACAAGTTGTTTCTATATAAATCGTGGTTAAAGTGGGTAGAAAACGGGTTGGAACATTCTTGGTTATGCAGGCAAAAATTAGCGTGCATCAATGAATCACTCCCAGTAAGAAGAACATAAATTAAGATGATAAAAGGCCTAATTTTGATTTCATGTTAACTTTAATTGTGGCTTAAGAGTGCAAATAATTTATGGGGGTTATTGTGCAAGCTCTCCTCTAATGGCCTAAGACAAAAGTGCAAGTCAGGACACCACCAAATAAAAAGGTGGATAAGAAAAGAAGATTCCGGAAGAGAAAGTGTGAGCGGATTAATCCTGAGTCTGTTGACAGCGCTTGGCATGCCAAATCAGTATTAGTTTAAAAGGTTTATGAGCAATGATATCTGCTCTTTACACTTCTGAGATGCTAACTTCTTGTCTTAAAGTCAATTGAACACGTATAACAATATGATGCCATGCAAGCGGATAGAGAAATGATTTATTAGGTTTCGAGAACATGAGCCAGGTTTAAAAATTAATCAGAAATCAATCAAAGGTTAGTGAAGGATGTAGCTATTGAAGCCTACAAAGGAGAACAGATGACCCAGTAGAGCAGAACACCTCGAGCGATTGGCGCGATTGGGCATTTCAGGAAGTCTGAATCACTGAACGCCAGCCAGAAAGACCACGGCCTATTCATGCCGTCACATTCCCACAGCATTCCAAGATTCCATTCAGAGTGTTTTATTGCTCTGTACAGACGTATTCCGAAGCCTCCATAAAACTGTCAGAGCTCTGAATGCACTGGAGTTAAAGCTGATCTACAGCCTGATACACAATAATGAGTTAATGATTAGCCATGGGTGACCCAGCGCTTCAGTGAGCCGGTCAAAAGCGCCCCAGACACCAGGATGTGATGAACTGCACGTCCCGTCGCCTGGCTCCTACGACTGTGGCAATTACATAACTTGCGATCAACCTCCCAGATTTATACTCATCCCGTGAGTCTTATTCCAGCAGCGCTGATGTTTCCTCCTTAACGGATCATGAGACCAACACAAGACAAATATGACTTTATATTATCAGCTGTGGTGCTTGTTTATTCTGGAACAGAAGTATGCAGTCTTTATAAAAAATAAACAGATGCTTGCAGGGATAATTTACTCAAAAAAATCTAATTCTGTCATAATTTATTCTTCCTCATGTCATTCCAAGCTCATATGAGTTTCTTTGTACTGAAAAACTTCATTTCTCAAATCTCATTCACACATCTGTCTATCTGTCTATTGGCCCTGTGACAAAAAGAGTTAATTCAATTCAAGTAAAACGCTAATTTAGGAAAGATTTGAGATCTAATGAGATTCTAATATTTTGAATCACTTTCAATCTATTAATAAGGGAAGCACAAATATCTATCAAAACACTTCCTTTTGTTTTTAAAGAAAGAAAGTCATTCCAGTTCGAAGCAATATGAGGCTGAGTAAATAATGTTTAACTTTAAGGTCAAATAATTATTAAAACTGATGGTTTTCAGTTATTTTTATATTGCTTTATACAGATTGTTTCGAAGCAGCTTCACAGTATTAAACAGGAAAGTAACAGAATCAGTGATCCCAAATTCTCATATGTAGGAGAAATCTAAATTTTGCTGTAAAGCAGCTCTAAAAGACAATAGCCATTATTCAGCTTAAGTGAGTTCAGTGTTGATTCAGTTCAGTTCAATAACTGTGCAAACTTCATCAGTTATATCAGCCGACAATAGTGTTGTTATTCAGCTCAAGTCAGTTCAATGATTCAGTTCAGATTCATTGATTCAATTCAGTTCAATAACAGCGTCAGTGTTGCAAAGATTTGTCAATTATACACATTCAATTCAGCTGTAAAGCAGCTCTACAGAATACAATTTGTTTTTTATTCAGCTCGAATGAGTTCAATGTTGATTCAGTTCAATTCAATAACTGTGAAACTTCATCAATAATAAAAAACAATCATCTGAAGCGTGTTATTCAGCTCAAGTCAGTTCAATGATTCATTTCAGATTCAATGATTCAATTCAGTTGAATAACAGCATCAATATTGCAAAAAATCATCAATATAAACAAATTTGTTTCAGCTGTACATCAGCTTTTTAATTCAATTAAGCTCAATTATTAAGCTATTTCAAGATCAGTTCTCATCCAGTGGTGTCAGTGCCAACAAATTAGTGTGAAAAATGTGACATAAGTGACATTTTCACCAGTAACAAAACAAAGAACAAAATAACTAATGAATTTCAGGTTTTGCATTCATAGAAATGCATTTACTAAAAATACAGTCTACTTAAAACTAGATTTTGTACATTTTGCACTACATTTTTTCAGTTAGTAGGGTATTCTGTGTGTTGTTGTTGGGTGTTTTTTTCCCTATCTTGCATCCTGTACGTTCAAGTCTGTGTAATATAGTCTCTGAAGATGGCTTAGATTCCTCCTTCAGTGCAAGTCTTTTATATATTTTCACCTGAATCATTTTAGTTACATCCCTTGAGTTTAATATTCAGTGTGTTGAGTTTAAATACTCAACAACAAGTTAAAAAGTTCAAAACGTAGTTTGTAATTGCATGCATGTCGATCTTGTGTCATGTTGTATTGGAAACCCAACAAAAAGACCATTTACTAACAGTTAATCTCTCCTTATAGAGATACAAACAAGTTTGCTCGAAGGCTTTTGCTGATTAAAATAAAAGTTTAAAATGATGAAACAAGCATAAAATCTTTAAAATCATGTGGTTTTGTGTCACGCAGCAATTGGGGGAGTTGCTCCTAAAGTAGCTGGTTTAGGATTCGCACACACTGCTGCGCATTGATTGTTGTGTTTTGATTAATTGGGGTTTCAGAGGCGTCTCATAAATGCACCGCATGTGATTAAATGCTGAGGGCCAGAGAGAGTGCCGTCGACCAATTAAATGATACCGGCTGCCACCAATCAATATCCTGACGCTAACATTTGGGAATAGGCACTTTGCGCTTGAGAAGCTGTGACAGTGACATCCGTTACGACCTTTTGAGCGAGTGATGGCGTGAGTTCAGAGGATTTAGGCGTTTGTGTAAGCACTAGCGTAAATGCCGTGGCCCGTGGGTGACCTGGGTTAATGTTCAGCCTCGGGACACAACAGTAATTAACCTCCGCAGGTATCTGACCTCACAGAGCGCCGGCTATTTGCTCACCTGTCTGACCCTGAATGTTTCACCGTGTGTCCAGGGAGGGTTTGTTGTCGTGACCTGCACGGTGCTCTTTCAAGCTCAGCTCTGATTCATTAGCTGTACAGGATATCAGTCACATGCATGCTCGCCGACACACATCCTGGGGAATAAACACGCCACCTGTTTCTCGTTATAATGCACAAGCATGCAAGTGTGCCACATCTATCTCCATTAGAGCTGGATGTGCGGTATAACAGGAGTGAGAGGTGATGGCTGACGGGTTGTCCATGATGTTGTCTCACGCTCAGTTAAAATGCACCTGTATTTCCTCTTATGCACGAGTGCGCTTACAGAGAGAATAAGAGCGAGAGCGAAAGTGTTTCTATCTGCCAGCTGGGTTATAATAGTACACCAGTTCAGCAGGAGGGAGGGACGGCGTAATGTGACTCGTGGGAGGAAAAGGGGAGCCGCTTTACGAGTCCCTCGAGCACATAAATCTGTCTATTATAACAATGTGGTCAGTGGCCATAGCAGGTCTCTCCTCGGAGAGATGGGCACCCAGGAGAGTGCTCTCAGCTTTAATAGAGAAGACAGCAGGGGAGAGGACTCCTTTCTCTTTTTCCAAAACTATGAAAACCTTGAAAGGCTTCAAAAGCCCAACGCACAAGCTGTTCCAAATGATAGGAAGCATAACCAAGATTCCAGACTAAATCCAAACCAACATTGCATGAAAACTAAGAAACCATTGCTGACAAGTAAAATCTCAAATTCATTTAGGCCCTGAATATATTTTATAATCAGGGCTCAAAAATATAAAAATTCTGATGAATTGTCACTAAGATAACTTTCTCTAGCTGACAAAAACACTAGGATTTGTATAATTTTACAGCAGTCACTTGTAATAGCCTTAAAAGCATCAGTAAAAAGACAAATACAAGCCAATCATTAATCTTCTGCATCATAACTTATGTTATACTAAAGCTGTAAAATTTCCAAATTGTTGCAATTTAGTAAAATAAAATACAATAAAATTGTATTTTATGTGATGAAAAAAATTAAATAAACATCAAAAGATACATTTTTTAATATTATATTAATATACAAATGTGACCCTGGACCACAAAACCAGTCATAAGGGTAAATTTTTTAAAAGTGAGACTTGAAAGCTGAATAAATAAGACTTCCATTGATGTATGGATTTGTTAGGATAGGACAACATTTGAAAATCTGGAATCTAAGGATGCAAGAAATCTGAATACTGAGAAAATCACCTATAATTTTGTCAAAATGAGGTTCTTAGCAATGCATACTACTAATAAAAAATTAAGTTTTGATATATTTACGGTAGGAAATTTACAAAATATGTTCATGGAACATGATCTTTACTTAATATCCTAATGATTTTTTGGCATGAAAGAAAAAAATTGACCCATACAATGTATTTTGGGCTATTGCTACAAATATACCTGTGCTACTTAAAGGAACACTCCACTTTTTTTGGAAATAGGCTCATTCTCCAACTCCCCCCCGAGTTAATAAGTTGATTTTTACCGTTTTGAAATCCATTCAGCCGTTCTCCTGTTCTGGCGATGTCACTTTTAGCATAGCTTAGCATAGATCATTGAATCCTATTAGACCAATAGCATCTCGTTCAAAAATGACCAACGAGTTTCCATATTTGTTGTATTTAAAACTTGACTCTTCTGTAGTTATAATGTGTACTAAGACTGGTGGAAATGCAAAGCTGCGAGTTTCTAGGCTGATAAGATTAGGAACTACACTCCCATTCCGGCGTAATAGTCAAGGAAGTTTGCTGCTGTAATATGGCCAAAGCAGGCGGAGTATTATCAGAAATGAGTTCCCAGCGAGTTTAGCATTTGCACATGTGCTGCATGGTATTACTGCTCCTGCTTCAGCCTTATTACGGCAGCAAACTTCCTTGACTATTACGCCGGAATGGAAGTGTAGTTCCTAATCTTATCAGCCTAGAAAATTGAAGCTTTGCATTTCCACCGGTCTTAGTACGCGATATAACTACAGAAGAGTCAAGTTTTAAATAGGACAAATATCGAAACTCGTTGGTCATTTTTGAACGTGATGCTATTGGTCTAATAGGATTCAATGATCTATGCTAAGCTATGCTAAAAGTGATATCGCCAGAACAGGAGAACGGCTGAATGGATTTCAAAACGGTAAAACTCAACTTATTAACTCGGGGGGAGTTGGAGAATGAGCCTATTTCCAAAAAAAGTGGAGTGTTCCTTTAAGACTGGTTTAATGGTCCAGGGTCACATATTAATATTATGTATATCAAATACTTAACACTAACACCAAGCCTGGGGTTAGTAAGTTTTTATTTATTTATTTTTTATAAATTAATACTGTTTTTCAACAAGGACACAATAAATTATTACAAAAGATTTGTTTCAAATAAATGTTGTACTTTGTTTTTGTTCAATTTTTCAGCACTTTCAGCAACTTCTTTCAAAATGTATGATAATAAATGTTTCTTGAGCAGCAAATAAGCAGATTTGAATCATTTCTGGAGTAATGAGGCAAAAAAAAAATCAGGTTTGATCACAGCAATAAATTAAATAACTTTTTGCAATATTTTCAAATAGAAAATCTATTTTTTAAATTGCAATGATATTTCACAATAGTACTGTTTTTACTGTATTTTTGATTAAATAAATGCAGCCTTGATGATATTTTAAGACTTTAAAATATACTTAAATTTAAAAAATATTTAAATATATTTTAGAAATAACAGGGTGGACCATTTTAACATAAAAAGGTACACTGACAACAACTAAATCAGCACAGTATCTGTGATGTTGATAGTGCATTGGAAATCATTGGAAATCACCAATTCTTATTGAAAAAGGAATGACTTGTGATCGATTTGTCTCTACAAACCATTTTCAGTGTAAACGTCTCTTTTGAATGCTGCTGTGCAGACAGAAGACAGCAAAACTGCTCGTTTGGCTGTGTAAAAGAGCTTTTGCCTCTATATCTTTCCTTGTTCTTGCATCAGTGCAATATGCATACAGCTGAACCTGCTGCATCATGGCGGCTCACAGTTATCGCTCCTCAAAGCACTTAGGCCTTGAATTGGAATTAATTACCAGGACGGCTCTTTTGCTCGCATTGCTCACATTAACATCTCACTATTGACAAGAGCGTTTATGTGAGCATGTGTGCTCTGATGAGAGTGTCACTGTAATCAAGATCTATAGCATCACTCTCTCTCTCTCTCTCTCTCTCTCTCTCATGCATGTGTGCAGCCGTCGCTGTGGGAAAATCAAACAAAATACATAATTCAAGACTGACAGAGGCGAAGTGCTGTTGATGAACATTGTGTCTGCACTAGAGGGAGTTTTGTTACCGAGCTCTGTGTTGTGTATGTGTGTGAGATTTGATGTTGAGGGTCTGTCTCTGAGAGATATACTGGCAGCTCTCGCTTTTCTGTGAGTGAAATGAATGCAAAATAACTTGAGAACGAGAGACAGATACTAAAAAGTTAGTCAATTAAAGAAGCGCTCAGGGATGCGGTTAACATGCCTCAGTGAGTTATCACTGTACTAAATGAGAGGACGCCTTATCATACGAGCGGAGGGGAGAATGAGAGAGCGAAGAGGGAAATATTTAATTCTGAAAAATGGTTCATTAGTAATCTGATTGAAAGATAGCGTGTTCTTCTGCCTTGGCAGACAGAACTTATTGCGTGTTTCTAGAGAGAAGTTAGAGGAACAGTGTCATACAAGCAAGGTCATGAATAAAACTACATTTTGCGCTGTGCAAAAACCCTCTGTGCAAACAATCTCATCAGAGAAATTACTGATGAAAATGGCAACTTCACAAAGGGATACTTTGATTTCAATGATAACAGATGAGCTAAAGAAAATGTGCATTGACTATTAAAGGATTTAATTAAAACACCTTTCACAAAACTGATAACAGTTATTTAAAAAAAATAACCGTTTTTGAAATCTACAAAGAATATGACTGTCTCAAATCATCCAATCATAATCAATGTCAGGGATTGATGCAAATGAACACTGCCAACCAAAGTGCTTAATTAACAAAGGGTTTCTTTGATTTCAATGATAACGAGATGACGAGATGAGATGAAGAAGATGTGATTTTAATTAAAACATTCAGAAAATGCTGACAGAAAAATATAAAACAGCAAGATATTTACAACGCACTAACTGGTTTTGAAGAAAAGCTACAAAGATGTAACCGTCTCAGATTGTTCGAGTCATACACAGTAATGTTGTGAATTGATGCAAATGAACACTGAAGTGCTTTATAGCTTCGCACTTACGACAGTTGCAATCAAAATTCAACCCCTCAGAGACTGCAGTACTTTACAAAGCCTTTCTGAAGATCCTGTTTTTTTTATAAAAATTGCATCTATAACAGTCTAGCATATTAAAAGTTATAATGTCAATATATAATGTTTTTTTTATAACACAGCTATGTCATAATTATTTAACCCCTATTTAACATTGCTATTTTTAAGTCACTTATTTGTATGATGGGGAACAAAATTGTCTTAAAACACAATTAAACTCGATTAAAAGCAGAATTAGCTTGAGCTGTTACACACACATACAGTTGGCCTATGCATGTGCTGAAGTTGAGTAGCAAAAATGGCAAAGTCAATAGAGCTTTCTAAAAGCTATCGAGAAGATTAGTTTTATTACACTAGAATGTCCAAGGCAATATGAAGATTTCCAAGACAATAAAAGTTCCTAGATATACAGCTGGCAACCTTATTCCTTAGTTCAGAATGTGTTGCACCAGAAAACCTTTGAGGGTATTGGAAAAAAAGCATAATATTATGACAATATACTGCCAAAGACTTGCAAGATGACCTGATGAAAGGATAAAAAAGCCTTTATGTCGAATGCCACTCTTGACTAGGAAGAACATAAAAGGCTGACTTGAACATGTTAAAATTCATTTGGGTAGACCTGTGGAGTTCTGAAAGAATGTTTTATGGTGTGATGTGACCAAACAGAAATTGATGTCAGGTGCAAAAAAAAGACAATGCTTATAAGCAGAAGAACGCCATCTCCATCGTCAAACTTGGAGGTGGAGCAGTCCTGTTATGGAAATTGGAAATTATGACCGTATGAAGGACATCATGGATTCTTTGAAGTATTAGGCCATTTTAGCAAGAATTGTGATGCATTTGGTGCAAAAACTGAAGCTGATGATCAGTTGTCTTTTCTGCAGAACAGCCATCCCAAAGTAAACATCCAAATCTACTTATGCTTGGTTCAGGGGTTTGGTCAAAGAAAGTTCTTGAGTGGCCTGTTCTGTCTCCAGATTTAATTCTCATTGAAAATGTTTGGTTGAACTTGAAGAAAGCAGTGGGAATGTGAAAACCAAGGATCATCAGTGATCTGGAAGCTTTTCCAGGCGAGGAATGGGCCAAGATTGCAGTAGAGAAGTGACAGAAGCTTTTAAGCACTTCCACGTAGCGTTTATTGGTGGTTTTAAAAAATAAACGATTCTGTGCAGAATTTGACTTTTGGGGGTTAAATAATTTTGAACATGAATGTTTAGAGCCAATTTGTTACATGTTACATTTTCAGAATCACTCAATGTGTATTAATAAACTTTCTCTAATAGTTTACTGATGCCTTTGTTGAATTGTTTTCGTTAAAATGTTGTTCTCCGCAGCAAAATGTCTTGCAGGTCAAGAGGGTTGAATAATTTCAATTGCAACTGTATATAACTTAACTTTCTTCATATACAAATTACATTAATCAGATATATACACAACAAGAACTTGCATCTGCACAAAATGATGCAAATGCACAGCTCAACCTGAACTAGGTCGATAGTCTGGATTTCTAAATTAAGTTGTGAACATGCTTTTCCGCAACAAAGCACTAAAACACATATAAAGCATAGAAAATGGTTTAATATTGTACTGGTATGTTCTTGTCAACTAAAATGTTGGCTAAAAAAGTGCAATGTTTGACTAAAATGAATGAATATGACTGAATATAAGGTTCCCTTTCGATACTTTCACTCGTACTGCGTCTGTAAAGACGCTTATGGGGAAAAGCTCCTTTTCTCCTGAGACTGAAGCATTTCAATAACGCAGTGTAACTGCACGGCCATTGGTTCGTGCAGTGTTAAAGAAACGAACCAATGGCTCGGCAGCGGAGATGCACAAACCTATGGCGATGATTCGCGCCCGATCGCGCCAAAAGGGGCGGAGCATCTGGCTATATAAGCGAGCATTTCGCCATAGGGAACTCAGATCCTTCTTCTTCAGCGACGACTTCTGATCTTCGCAGAGACTGACTACGCAGACTTCGCTCAAGCAAGCCTCTTCTTCGCCGTTGACGAGCCTCGCAGCGGATCTTCACTGCTCGGCGGATTGACGCTCCGGAGCTGATTCCCTGCTGCTATCCGGCGAACATCTAAAAGAGCAAATTAAGAGCAAATTTCTACGGCGTTGTTTCAAATGCCACGGCGTTTTTGTCGCTCGTGCAGAGCCCCTCTGCACGCCGCTGACACTCACGCTGAGTGCGTCTCGTGCCTGGGTCACGCCCACGCTGAGGCTGCGCTCAATGAGACGGAATGTTCCCACTGCGGGAATATGAGTCTCACTTCCCTCCGCTCGCGGCTAGCTTTCTTTTCAGAGAGCGACGCCGCTTCTCGCGCCCTCCCGCTTACTTCCTCGCAAGAGCCTGCTAGGAAGAAGCAGCGGGGCAAGAGATCTAAGAGCGTGGTGACAGGCGAGCTCACGCCGGCTCAGACCCCGCGTGCCTCGCCTTCACCACATGGAGAGGAATCGCCAGTTCTCTTCCTGCATCCTGACCAGCGTCCCTCTGCGGCTGCGAGCGATCTGGTCTCCTTCGGAGGAAGTGAATGCGAGGATGACAGCATGTCATTGGCCGCATCTGACGCAGAGGAGTTGTCGGGCTCTTCCCATGACCCCGCCCCCTTGCCGTCTGCGCAATCCAGCGCCGCCAGCGCCGGTATGGACGCCGAACTGTTCCGCGTCCTATCTAAAGCTGTTGAGGAGCTGGATCTTCAATGGTCTCCTCCCGAGGAGCCCTCTAGGAGCCGGTTGGACGAATGGTTTCTGCCGGGGCGCCGCCAGGCCCCTCGTCAGCGAGCTTCACCATTCTTCCCCGAAGTCCACGACGAAATCTCTAAGTCCTGGCGTGCTCCATACTCCGCCCGCCTTCATACTTCCTCTTCTGCTGCCCTCACCACGGTCGATGGCGCTGAGGAAAAGGGCTACGAGAAGCTGCCCCCGCTGGACGAGTCAGTTGCTGCGCACCTTTGCCCGCCCACCGCTATCGGTTGGAAGGCGAGGGCGTCACACCCGTCTAAGCCTTGCAGAACGACCTCTACCCTCGCTGGACGAGCGTATTCGTCTGCTGGACAGGCAGCTTCAGCGCTTCACTCTATGGCGGTACTCCAGGTGTACCAAGCAAAGCTCCTCCGCGGTCTGGACGAGTTGAACCTGGACGATTCCCCGCTCAGAGAGATACGTAGCGCTACGGATTTGGCGTTACGCGCCACGAAGATGACGGCTCAGGCGATCGGGCGATCGATGGCCAGTTTAGTGGTGCTGGAGCGCCACTTGTGGCTTAACTTGACGGAGATCAAGGACGCGGATAAGGTCGCCTTCCTTGACTCCCCCATCTCGCCGACCGGCCTGTTCGGCCCAGCTGTCGAGGGTTTCGCGGAGCGCTTCACCGCGGCGCAGAAATCGTCCCAAGCCATGCGACATTTCCTGCCCAAACGCTCGAGCTCTGCAACGGCTCCTAGTCGCCCCAAGCCGGCGCCGACTCAGCAGCCTGCGAAAGCCACGCCCCCAGCTGCGCAACCAGCGCCTCAGACGGAGCTCCGTCCTCGGTCACGCCCAGCCAAGCGCTTTCCCTTCCCTAAGCGTCAGGGACCTCGGCCAAGAGTGGTGCTGGACCAGGCGCCGCCAGCGTCTTCCTGATCTCAACAGCAGGAAGAGGGAGGGGCCAAGTCTCGCAGCAGCCGGACCAGCCCCCAAAGTGCCTCTTTTAAGCCCTTCTACACTCCGTTCTGTTCCGGGTGTAAGGGAACTTATGTTTGTAAAAAATGTAGCTGTAACTCACGGGCCCTTTATATCAGCGCCCTTACAGCAAACCGCTGTGATAGCGGGAAAAATAAAAAACAAACATTTTCAAGAAAAGAGCAAATTTCCTCTTCCAATGCTTTCAGACAGCATACAGCTGTGCGAACCATTGCAGCCCCTAGCGACACGATCCGCGGCATGGCAAGCCATCCCCGGAGTGTCAAAATGGGTTTTGGGTATAATAGAACGAGGCTATGTACTCCAGTTCGCTCGAAGACCTCCTCGCTTTCATGGTGTGATCACCACCTCAGTTCGCAGCAAAGACGCAGACGTCTTGCGATTAGAGGTAAAGAATCTGTTGGCCAAGGGCGCCGTGGAAACGGTCCCCCCAACACAGAGCGAGTCAGGTTTTTACAGCCGTTACTTCCTCGTCCCAAAGAAGGATGGCGGTCTACGCCCCATCCTCGACCTCAGACAGCTGAATCGCGCCCTCATGAGACGGCCGTTCAGAATGCTTACACTAAAACAGATCCTCTCGCAGATACGCAAAGGGGACTGGTTTTGTTCACTGGATCTGAAGGATGCATACTTCCACATTCAGATCGCCCCCCATCACAGGCAATTCTTGAGATTC
This sequence comes from Garra rufa, assembly GCF_049309525.1. NCBI lineage: Eukaryota > Metazoa > Chordata > Actinopteri > Cypriniformes > Cyprinidae > Garra > Garra rufa. The sequence continues at coordinate 4,249,874 of NC_133372.1, read as the reverse complement.
GCCTTCGAGGGAGTGGCATATCAATATACAGTCCTTCCGTTCGGACTGTCGTTAGCCCCTCGCACGTTTACAAAGTGCATGGACGCAGCACTTTCCCCTCTGAGACAGATGGGAATCCGCGTCCTGAACTATCTGGACGACTGGCTCATCCTAGCCCAGTCAGAGAGCGAGCTAACACACCACAGAGCCTTAATCCTCAGCCACTTAGAGTGCCTAGGACTCAAGGTCAATTTTGCCAAGAGCGTGCTGTCTCCCAGCCAACGCATTGCGTTCCTGGGAGCAGTTTTCGACTCACGTCAAATGAAGGCAGCAGTTGCGCCGCAGAGAGCCCAAGCCATTCGCAGGCTCGCGGCTTCCTTCAAAATAGGAGCCCTTCGCCCTCTCAAGGTTTTTCAGAAGATGCTCGGCCTTATGGCCTCAGCATCTCCAGTACTTCAGTTGGGTCTGCTTCAAATGCGCCCCCTGCAGTTCTGGTTGAAACCAAAGGTTCCTCCTCAAGCGTGGCGTTTGGGACGCCAGCGCATCAAGGTAGATCGGGCCTGTATAGCAGCCCTGGCTCCTTGGAGGTGCGCTCAATGGATGGAACAGGGCGTTCCCCTGGACTTGGTGGTCAGAAGGAAAGCGGTCTCGACAGACGCCTCCAACTTAGGTTGGGGGGCGCTGTGCGACGGCCAGCCTGCTTTCGGCCTATGGTCGAAAGCAGAGAGTCGCCTTCACATCAACTGCTTGGAAATGCTAGCAGTATGTTTAGGCCTTCACACCCTTCTACCTGCGCTGAAGGGTCACCATGTCTTAGTCCGTTCGGACAGCATGACAGTGGTGTCCTTCATAAATCACCAAGGGGGCCTCTCGTCGAGACGTCTATTTACGATGGTAGAACGTCTCCTGAAATGGGCTCAGCTGCACTTCCGCTCTCTAAGAGCGACGCATGTGCCAGGCAAACTGAACCAGGGAGCAGACATGTTGTCTCGGAGCAACGTCTCCTCAGACGAATGGACGCTTCACCCTCACACGGTTCAGCAAATATGGGCTGTCTTTGGCAGGGCGCGAGTAGATCTTTTCGCCTCAAAAGACAATCATCACTGCCCAATTTATTTTTCGAAGGAACAGGACGCATTGACCCAAGAATGGCCCAATCTCCTGTTATACGCATTCCCTCCTATCGCTCTGCTGCCACAGGTCATCAGGCGAGTGCGGGAACAGAAACTCAAAGTCCTGTTAGTGGCTCCATTCTGGCAGAACCAGCATTGGTTTCCAGATCTTCCCAGGCTGCTCTCAAGAGCACCATGGGCCGTGCCACTGAGACGAGATCTCTTAACACAGGCGAACAGAACGATATGGCACCCCCAACCGGAATTGTGGGCGCTACACGTTTGGGCTCTAGACGGGAGCCTTTAAGTCTCCCTGAGTCGGTTTTGAGTACTATTTCACAGGCTAGAGCACCCTCTACGAGGCGGCTCTACGATCTCAAGTGGTCTGTCTTTTCCGCCTGGTGTTCCACCCGTGGTACGGACCCAATTTTATGTGACATATCTGTGATATTGTCCTTCTTGCAAGAGCTGTTGGATAAGGGGAGATCCCCTTCCACGCTCAAGGTCTATGTTGCAGCTATAGCGGTATTCCATGACCTTGTAAACGGTCAATCTGTGGGAAGGAACGACTTGGTCGTTCGTTTCTTAAAGGGGTCAAGGCGGATTAATCCCCCTCGCCCCATTACGGTTCCGTCTTGGGACTTACCCACAGTGTTGAGGGCCCTGAAGGGCCCTCCCTTCGAACCGCTTCAGTCCATAGGCCTTCGCCCCCTGACGTTGAAGACTGCCCTGCTATTGGCATTAGCATCAGTCAAACGCATGGGTGATTTACAGGCGCTCTCTGTGAGCCCCGTTTGCTTGGAATTCGGGCAAAATGACTCTAAGGTCATCCTGAAGCCAAAGCATGGGTATGTTCCCAAAAGTCTCTCTACACCCTTTAGAGACCAGATTATTTCCCTTTTGGCTCTTCCTCCTACGGAGCAAGACCAGGGATTTAACCCTCTCTGCCCTGTCAGGGCTCTGAGATGTTATATAGAGCGTTCTGCCCCTTTTAGGCAGTCAGAACAGCTGTTTGTATGTTTTGGTGGCCGCACCAAGGGGTGTTCGGTCACAAAACAGAGATTATCCAAATGGATTGTGGAAGCCATCACGCTGGCTTACTCCTCTTTGGGCCTACAATGTCCCATGGGAGTAAGGGCCCATTCGACGAGGGGCATCGCCTCGTCTTGGGCGTGGTCTAGTGGGGTTTCCATTGCAGAGATTTGTGCGGCGGCAGGCTGGGCCTCACCGTCCACATTTGCTAGATTCTATAACTTGGACGTTCCAGTCTTACAGACTCGGGTCCTTTCCACATAGTGGTATGTTTTACCAGTATGTTATATATAGTGCGTCTTGGCCTCTGTGGAGCTCCAAGTGTACTTATTCCTTGGAACGGATGTTTATCAGGTTATCTGATCGAACAAATTGGCCCTTATTAGCCCTTTAGTGCTAGGGTCATGTCAGTCGTTCCTCTACCTTAGCAACGGCGGGATTGTACTGGTTCCCCATAAGCGTCTTTACAGACGCAGTACGAGTGAAAGTATCGAAAGGGAACGTACTCGGTTACTTTCGTAACCTCGGTTCCCTGAGATACGGGAACGAGTACTGCGTTGCTGGCCGTGCTAGGTAGCTGCACGACTCAGTCGTCGCTTCAGTCGAAGTACCTGAGTTCCCTATGGCGAAATGCTCGCTTATATAGCCAGATGCTCCGCCCCTTTTGGCGCGATCGGGCGCGAATCATCGCCATAGGTTTGTGCATCTCCGCTGCCGAGCCATTGGTTCGTTTCTTTAACACTGCACGAACCAATGGCCGTGCAGTTACACTGCGTTATTGAAATGCTTCAGTCTCAGGAGAAAAGGAGCTTTTCCCCATAAGCGTCTTTACAGACGCAGTACTCGTTCCCGTATCTCAGGGAACCGAGGTTACGAAAGTAACCGAGTACGATTTTCTTTCGTCGAAAGACAAAAACCACCAAAAAAACGATAGTACTTAAAACGTATATAACATTTCTCATCAATAAGATATTAGATATCATTCTCAAGACCGAACTTTCTGACTATACAGAATATTTACATAAAGAGATAATTCACCCCAAAATGACAATTCTGTTAGTAGTTACTCACCCTCATGTCGTTCCAAACCCGTAAGACCTTCGTTCATCTTCGGAACACAAATTAAGATATTTTGGATGAAATCCGAGAGCTTTCTGACCTTTGTCAAGGGTTTGGAACGACATAAGGGTGAGTAATTAATGACAGAAATTTAATTTTTGGGTGAACTATCCCTTTGAAGCTTGTCAAACAGCATGATCTTTCTAGTGAAGTTGGTTGAGTCTGGTAAAGCTAGTTAAGGAGCTAGAGACCCAACATCCAGAACTCAACATGGCAACCCATTATGCTGCTGTTTTCAGCAGGCAGCAAATGCAGACTGTAGTGTTTCAGGATAGACAAATCTTTTAACAGACTCTGTTAGGAGACGGCGGCTCCTCCCAGCCTGTTGGTTGTCTCTGTCAGGCCTGGTTGGTCCATTCAGAGAGCGGATTATCCCAGAGAGGAGGAGGAGGAGCGGATTGATAGCATGCTGAAGAGCAACACAGTGCTGCTCTGATGAGCCTCTCAACATGGCTGACGTGGGATGTGGGAATGTGGCTCTAATCCTTGTGAGTTAGTGTACCGTAAGGAGAAACAGAGATGGGACTCATTCTGGTCGGGTCATTCAGAAGATAAACGACGGAAGGCTGTGGGAAGGACACAGCAGCATCATGGATGTGGAGATAAATGTGAGAAGCTGAGCCCATACAGAGAGCAGCATGGGGGAAAATATATGTGGTTGAAAAAAGCAAGCACTGGTAACCATAAATGATAAAAACAGCATGGTCTTTGGCAAATACATTTATGCAAATCTTATTGCTTAGATGTTGCATTTTCATAGCAGTTATGTTTACTTTCTGAAAATTCTCCCAAATAAAAAATAAAAAGGCACGAGAGTCAATAGTAATACAGTACAAATGAATATGCATAGCAGCTCAGATTATTTATTCTTATGAGAATCCGATAAGATCATACTGAGATCTCTGACTTTTAATTGCAGACTTCATGGATGAGAAGTTATGAAACTTCAGATGCATTTGACAGAAGAAGCTCTCATTAAAGAGTTCTCATCTGTGATTTTTCTTTCTTAAGTGTTAAAAAAACACCTCATATATCAACCACACATCGATGGTATCTCTGTGTTCTACCACTATTAAGACAGTCTTGTAACTCATACAGTATTTGAAAACATGCAATCGCCATATGAGCGGTTAATCAATGGCACTCGACAGATAAACCCTGATCTCCTTTCCACGAGAAGCCCTTGGTGGTGTCTCGCCAGGATCTGCCCTTCAAATACGCTCCAGCGGCATGGTTTCAGTCTGACAGTATTGATTACTAACCGTATCATTCATTCGATTACGGATCTGGTTCCGACATCAACATCCAGATCGATAACGCTGAAAGAAAGATTTCAAAAATCACAGTGTCTGGAATTGAATTAAACGTGGAGAAAATATCAAATCCTCCAGAACTAATCTGACACCTGAGATGAATCAGACTCACGGAGTCAAAACAGACGGGCCGTGTACGGTTATGATTTGAATAATCCGACCTTTTACAGGGACACACGTTCATTATTTCCCAGTGACATGCGTCTGTTTGAGTTCCTCTGCCTTTTCCATTTCAAAAACAGGGAAAGAGGATTATGGCATGGATAAAGGCTTTGTTATCTGTCACTGAATCTGCAGAACTAATTGAAGGATTCAGGTGTAAACCCAACATTGTTCATAACACCTTCACATATTTTATAAATATTTTACTTGATTTACAAGTATTTTCTCATCTAAACTTTGGAATAAATGTGGCACTTTTAACTAGAATAACCAATTGTAAAAAAAAAAGTGAAAACATTTAGACACTTTTAAGTTATAAAACAACATAATGAGTTTCACTTCCCTGTTCACGGCAGCTTTAACACTTTCACATATCAATGCAAAGCTTTTGATATAGATAAAGATAATCTTGTTTAGATATAGATAATCTTCAGACTGTAAATGATGTTCTTTCATCAGTTCATTTACATAACCATTAAAAGGTAAAGATACATTTACATGAGAAATAAAATAAAAAGTTGTCTTGTTTTCCTTGACAGATTTTTTCCATTAGCAGTTCTTCTCATTATTGATGTTTATATATTGTTTATTTATATTTTTGCAGTAAAAACAAATCCAAGCATCGTTAGAAGGATAAATGTACATCAGAAGCAAATCTTGACCTTGACCTTGATATTTTACTTGTTTTCTGACAGACTTTTTTTCCCATTAATTGTAGGTTTGATGGCTTAAAACAAGCATCTGAATATAGCAACCTCTTATGCAGTTTTGCTTATTGTGTAACTCTTGTTTTAAGGCTGATTAGATATTATTTATCTCTTTGCAGTAAAAAAAAAAATCCTTGATTTTTTCTTTGTCTGGCATCTGAATGTTATGCAGTTTATCATTAAAATCTTGTTTTACAGCTGTTCAGATACTATCTTTTTGCAGTAAAAACAAATCTAAGTATCGATTGAACAAGATAAATGTACACGATAAGTGAAATTGCGTAAAAATGTTTTCCTTGACAGATATTTTCCTTGTCTTGTTTCCTTGACAGACATTTTTTCCCACTAATTGTAGGTTTGATGGCTTAAAATAAGCATCTGAATATTGCAACCTCTTACGCAGTTTTGCTTATAGTGTAAATCTTGTTTTAAAGCTATTTCGATATTATGGTAACACTTTACAATAAGGTGCCATTTGTTAACATTAGTTAATGCATTAACTAGCATGAACGAATAATGAACATTACATTGATTACACAATTTATTCATCTTTGTTAATGTTAGTTAATAAAAATACATTCATTGTTGTCATTCATTGTTTGTTCATGTTAGTTCATAGTGCATTACCTAATGTGAACAAACTTGCAATTTTAATAATGCATTAGTAAATGTTGAAATTAACTGAGATTAATAAATTATTAGTTCATGTTAACTAACATAGTTAACTAATTAACCTTACTTTAAAATGTTACAAATCTTATTTTGCAGTAAAAAATAAAATAAAAAATAAGTAAAATAATCTAAGCATCAATAAAACAAGTTAGGCTACATTTACATGAGAAGTAAAATAGCATAAGTATATTTTGCTTGACAGAATTTTTCCTCATCTGGTTTCTTTGACAGACTGTTTTCCAACTAACTCTGAATCTTATGCAGTTTTGCTTAACATTTAAATTTAGTATTAAAGCTGGTTAGATGATATCTTCTTTGCAGAAAAAACAAATCTTAGCATCGTTAGACTAAGATAAATGTATATGAGAAGTAAAATTGCGTAAGAATATTTTCCCTGACAGATATTTTTCTTGACTTTTTCTTAAAACAAGCATCTGAATATCTTATGCATTATCATGTAAATCTTGTTTCAAAGCTATTTAGATATTGCAAAGAGCAGAATGTTTGCAGTGCTGTATTCCAATTCAGAATATACGATTATGCAGTTCAAACTTGTGTGAAACAATATATATGAGCAAAAACACATTGACAAATAAGTGAAATTCTACAGTGGTCAAATACTGTTTCGCATGTTTTCCACACAGTTGTGTGTTCATTAAAAGCAGGAGGAAAGCAGTCAGCAATGCTGTTATTCAGCTCTGTATGGTGATGAGGAAAGCAGTGGGGTGATAGTCCCAGCATGTGGCCCACTGGAGAGAGACTGCGTTTAATCTGAATCCACCGCTGTGCCTATATATATTTGGTGTGTGTATGTGAGGGAGACGCAGGGGTCCACCAGCGGCTGGGAAGATATCTAATGATGGAAAGAAAAAAGCCTTATCTGAAATGACTGATTTGCATGTGCCGGTGGTCAGCCAGTGGCGGATGAGTCAGAGGATGAATATGGATAAGAATCGTATTATTTCCTCAAGTACTTTTGACGGGTACAGACAAGCCTGTAAATGTAGAACAAGAGCGGCTAATAAATGACACGCTGCTCTGTATTTTCCAGTCGGCTGTTCGCGCAAACAAACTCAGAGGTGGAAAACAAGCCGTACTGTAGAGCCTTCCACGGTCACTTTCTGCGACAACAGCTGAGAATCTTTCGCAAACACATTAAATCCAGTGCTAATTTTGCACGGTCGCAGGGTGTGTCAAAAAAGGTCATGTAACACAAAAGGGGCTGTGACATGGATATGAATGACACCTTCCATGTGGAGAAAAGAGCTTTCAGTTCAGTGGGACACCTGTTGTAAAACCAAAGCACCTTCATCCATTATGCCGTATGTTTCATTGTACAAAGTTTTAAAGAGTCACTGCCTGGGTTTCCTATTGTCTACAAACGGCATTCATACACCTTTCTTGTCCTCTAATCCTGGAGTTTTGGGCTTCATAGTGAGCGGAGAACACACAGAGACGGTCTCTAAGCAACGCTACTGTCAGAATCCTTTCCAAAGATACTCAAGGACGAGTGCAGACTTGTGTCAGACACACATACATACACACACAGCAGGAATCAAGAGTCCCTCAGGTTCTCCGGCGCAGAAGCCAGACATCTGTGACACAGTATACAATAAAAGTTTCGAAAAACATAAAACTGCATAACATTTAGAAATGCTGGCAAAGAGTATTTACGTTTCTTTATATTGCAAAACTACATTTGCATTTCCTCATGGAAAAGGTAGTGCTTGCAAAGACTAGTGTTTTAGTTTTATGTAAGTTTAGGTTATAGTCTTTGGGAATTAAATGGCACATCAGAGCAGCTTTGCTGCTGTCATGACACTCCTGAGAATACATAATGCAACATCATCTTTGCAATGTAAACTAGGCTATACATGGTTGAAAAGAAACTGCATTTTACTACACATTCAGAACACCGATCAGAATTCAGCATGCAAATATTATGACTACGCAATCACATTTTGAATAAATGAGATTTACATACAATAAATCTTAAATGAGAGTGGGTGACATGAAATGCTGATATGTCCAGCATATACTGGACATAGCCATTCTAATTTAATGATATTAATTATATGCATGCAACTTTTATGATGTAATATTAAAGGGTTAGTTAACCCAAAACGGAAATTAGCCCATTATTTACTCACCCGCCAGGCATCCTAGGAATCCAATCGGAGTTATATTAAAAATTATCCTGCAATTTCCAAGTTTTAGAATTGCATGGGTGGATGTTTCTCTTCTTCAGTCCAAAACAAGTGCAATAAAGTGCATCCATCCATAATAAAAAAGTGTCTGATGAATAAAGGCTCCTATAGTAAATTGATGCATTTTTCTAAGAAAAATATCTATATTTAAAACGTTGCACAAAAAATGGTGAATGAGGAGACTGGTTTTCCTTTGCTAAAGTAAGGCAAGTTTCCTTCTTTTGCTCCTGTAAACAAACTTAATCAAACTGATGAAGAGAAACACTCGCCATGCAATTCAAAAGCTTGAAAATGGCAGGATAATTTTTAATATAACTCTGATTGGATTCGTCTGAAAGAAGGAAGTCACATACACCTAGGATGCCTGGAGAATAAGTATATAATGGGCTAATTTTCATTTTTGGGTGAACTAAACCTTTATTTGGGACTTTGTAATTTTAAAAAATGCATGCTTCAGATTGCAGGACTACATAAAATGAAATATGGTGAAAGAAAAGATTATTGAAAAGGGTGAAAATACTTAGTAACTTAGTAAATACTTATCTAACCTAAAATCTTGATGTTGCTGATATAAATTTTTTTGCACACAGAAAAAAGGTACAAAAGCTGTCACTAGGGAGGGACCTTTTCAAAACTAAAGGTACACTTTAGGTTTTAATATGTACCTTTAAGATATATGAATTCTGTAGATGTAAATGGGTACTTTCTAAAGAGGTACTGCCCCAGTGACAGCTTTTCTTCTGAGAGTGCATCATGTGTCATCCACTTCAGCATTAAAATATTCAAAAACCAAAAATAGATCTAATGCTCAAATTATCTACAAAGTCTGTACATTAAGCTGTTCAAACTGAATTAATTGAAAAAGTTTAATACTCAGGGTTAATCTGAATGTTTGAGGAATAAGGCTACGGCGGTTCTCTGCGAGCTCTGTAATTACTACAGATGTATCCTATTTCATAAGGGGGAAAAGTACAGAGCAGCTCACCAATCAAAGTTCTCAGGTCAAAGAAGATCAAAGTTTGCAGATTCACACATCTGCTTTTGAAGTTTTCAAAGGAAGGAGAGATGGTTGATTTTCAAGATTGTATCGCCACTTTTAAAGCAACAAACTGAAAATAGCAGCCCAGAATAATGCTGTTAAACGCTCTGCTCCTTTCGCTCGGGTCTCTACGGCAGGCCGTGACAACAGTAACCGACAGTGAGGCAGTTTCAGCGAATGGCACTGTAAATCACAACAGACAGAAATTCAAATGCTAATTAAACCGGGTTTATTTTGAACTCCTCTTCAGAGGTTCATGATGGAGGGACTTTGAATTCTCCATCAAAGAGTGCAATAAACAGTCTTTATAAGCCAAACAAATTACTGTCGCCACTGCTGACAGTGGTTTCATTCACATCCAGTGAGATGAAACGTTCAGAGGAAACCCCCTTGGACTCTGTATCTGTTATGTGTCCATCCTCCAGTGACAAACAGGGGAGGTATTCATGAAACAATATGCTATTCTTCATTTATCAGACACTTTCTTATCCAAAAAATCCTGGTGCAATCTGAGGTCAAGTGCATTCAACACTGAAAAGTAGAATAACTTTTGCAGAGCCTTTGCTTTAGTAAAGAGCCTTTTGCCAAGCCCTTTTATAGGGTTGAGTTGCTTCATGGATCTTTGTAGATTAAAATGCTGTTGATGTTTAAAGGGTCTTTAGATCACGGTAATGGTTAAAGATATCGATCGAAACGGGAAAATTGAAGCATCAAGGGTTCTTTGAATCACCTGAACCCAGAATGTAGATGGTTTGCTAAAAACATGGACATTATAGTAAAAACTATACTGTATATATATATATATATATATATATATATATATATATATATATATATATATATATATACACACACACATATATAGCTTAGGAAAAGCAAGCAATATATATATATATATATATATATATATATATATAGCTTGCTTTTTCCTTTTTCTAAGCTATATATGTGACCCTGGACCATAAGGGTCAATTTTTTGAAATTGTGATTTATACATCATCTGAAAGCTGAATAAATTGATGCATGTTTTGTTAGGATAGGACAGGGCTGAGATACAACTATTTGAAAATCTAAAGCCTAAAGTTGTCCGAATGAAGTCCTTAGCAATGCATATTACTAATAAAAATTAAGTTTTGATATATTTATAGTAGGAAATTTACAAAATATCTTCATGGAACATGATCTTTACTTAATATCCTAATGATTTTTGGCATAAAAGAAAAGAAAAATCATTTTGACCCATACAATGTATTTTTGGCTATTGTTTTAAATAATGATTTAATAATTGTATTTATTTATACATTTATTTATTTACTTATTTATTTATTTATTTTTGCCGAATTTTTATAAATTGTGTTATATGTTCACATATGTTAAAGACAACAAATAAAGTAAAAAAAAACTATGCATTCATTTCTTGTCTTCTGTTTTTGTCCATACACTGAATTACACAAATAAAAACAAAACTACAGACCATTAACTTTCACTTTAAAAAGTGAAAGTCTTTTCACTTTTGTGTTTCACAGAATAAAAAAAGCTCACTGTCCCCAGTAAAGGACAAGTTGTAGCCATTATTTGGGATTTCAAACCAACAACAAATAGCTACTTGAACCACACAACCTCAGCAACCAATAAACCAGAGCAAATCACAACAATAATCATGCATAAGCACCGTAACACGTCAAACAACAAAGATCCACCCAGCATTAGTGATAAACCCCCTATTCAAACTGTTGCATCGCTGTCCCGACTGACACTTGAAATGATGAACATCCCCCAATACACACAGACCTGAATGGCCCGAGCTTACAGTCATAAAACACACCCCTCAACCGGGACAGTTGAACCACTGGAGGGACAAGAGAGGTCACAGATTGTGTTCAAAAGGCCAGCAGGGTCAAGATCTCTAACTACTGCTTTTATTGTTCCATCTGGGGACTAAACAAAGGCACAAACTGCCTCTCTGGACCAATGTCCCATCTCTCTTGAATGTTTCCTTCTCTGTTATGAACGAGAGCAGCCTGTTGGTGGTCCATGTAGCAACACGCAAGCCACTGAGAAAGAGCAAAAAGTGAGGAAACAAGCGAGGGAGAGAGCGATACGCTGGCGGTGACTGAATGGATGGCATTGCAGCAGGGCAGGACTGTGGGATTAGACGAGACAATGGTATGCTTGAAAGACGTAAGCCTCTCTGTGTGAAATAGAATCACTCCCTGGGGACAAGACTGCCTTCCCCACTGAACAAAGTGAGACAGACAGCCTAGTTCCCGCTGACTTCTCTCCAAAAAGACACTTTTGATAACACCATTCAATCACGGCAGAGGAAAACTTCCCCAGCTCAATCTATATAACCCAGTTTCGTTATATATAAGTAAAATTCACTTTAAAGAAGGGTTCTCAAACTACTGTACCAGCCGGTGAGATTAATTCACAGGTTAACAGTTTATCTGTTAAAGTTCATTTGGCCCGCAAATTGGTTTTCACTTTCTGCATTTTGGTTTCGCCTTTCACCTGTTATCCTGTAGTGTACTCAAACTGTAGTCAAACATATATTTATCCAAATGAATTATTACAGGCCTGGCACAAATGAAAACGTGGAATTGTAGCCTAGGTGACAATAACAAACAAGCCTGCGGGTGTGTTTCTGTCAAAAAAAAGGGGGTGGTTATGTACATGCACTGGCACTGCTGATGTGTGCCAAGTTACTCAGTCGTTCATTATTACCTGTATAGCAAATGCCATACACTGTATAGAATGACTATAATAAGTGCACTATATAGATAATAGGGAACACTTGTTATACTGAACATATGGTGATGTGATTAAACTACATCTCTCCTGTTATAATCAACAGAGCGGTAATTGCTAAATGCATGTACAACTATGTCAGTAACTGTATATAATCAAAAATAATGTTTGTGTAAAGTTATTTGTATTTGTTGTAATTATTCAAATGGCTACTGATGAAGTTTGAAACCCTTGCTTTGAAGAAATTCTTTAAGCACTTAGTGATTCATGAGGTTTATATCAACACTAGAACAAGTTTAGACAGTCCAAAATATTCTGATACTGAAAATCTCAGATTTAATCATATTAATCTTAATAATATTTGAAAAGCTATAGTGTTTTTAAAAGTTAAAAAAAGTAAAAGTTAAAAGAAATAAACAAATAAAATTAAATATGTGACCTTGGACCACAAAACCAGTCAATAAGTAGCACATTTGTAGCAATAGCCAAAAATACATTGTATGGGTGAACATTATAATTTTTTCTTTTATGCCAAAAATCATTAGGATATTAAATAAAGATCATGTTCCATGAAGATATTTTGTAAATTTCCTACCTTAAAAATACCAAAACTTAATTTTTAATTAGTAATATGCATTGCTAAGAAATTCATTTGGACGACTTTAAAGGTGATTTTCTTAATATTTAAATTTTTTGGCTCCCTCAGATTCTAGATTTTCAAATAGTTGTATCTTAGCCAAATATAGTCCTTTGACAAGATTTAGATTTATTCTGCTTTCAGATGATGTATAAATCCTAATTTTGAAAAATTGTCCCTTGTTTTGTGGTCCAGGGTCACATATAAGAAATATAAAAATGTATAAGAAATATATATATATATATATATATATATATATATATATATATATATATATAGATATGTTAAAGAAAATTATAACACAAGTAAATCAGTTTTTAGTTCACTGATAAATACATTGATAAAGTTCACTTCTAATGGAAGCCCTTTGGCACTTTCTCAAATCATCAGGCTTTGTCTGTTTATCAAATTAGAAAAACAGTACATACAATAGTAGCAGTTCATAATTGTTGTACATCACAAACTGCACCAGTTCACACACTCTCTGTAAAACCTTTCCAGGAAAGACAGTGCAATTTTACATTATCCTCATAATTCAATCTAAATTATACATTCAACCAGACTAATTAAAAAATCTTACATAACACCCTTAGAAAAAGCAGCATCTGAGGTGGATATTATGCTCAAGTAAAATGAACAAAGAGATTTACATGTAAGACCGAGAAAACCAGTCGCCACAGGACAGCTGTGACTCTGCTAATGGTTTCTCCTAAGCCCCCAGTGTGTTTGTGTTCAACAGCAAAAGAAGGTGCACACAGAAGATGAGAGAGACCACTAATAAGACCCTCATTTAAGTGCAAATGATGGAATATGATTATGAAACACTAAGGTTGAGCCAAGAAGATCATCCACAGTACCACTACTATTATTCCTTGCAGAAAAAAAAAAAAAACAATGCATGTGCACCACTTACCCATGTGAAGAAAACCATCCAAAGAGTTTAGAAAATCCTTCAGGAAAACTAGTGGATCCAAACTCAAGTCCTGAACTGCAAGTGTACAGCAAGTGGCTAATCCATATATCATGCGCTGCGCTGGTGGCGTTACTCTGCCTGAGCTCTTAGCTGGGGCAGTGTCTCTGGGGACAGACGCACGGTTTCTGAGACTGTGTGAACAAGACTAATTCAGGCACAAGCAAAATCCGTCAGGTGTTGAATTACAACGGAGGCTGAGGGAGGGGCATAGTCTCTCTGGCCAATCAGAGAGGTGGGCTGTTGTTTGATTTAGCACAGGTAAACGGAGCGGCCCCTCCTGTTCCCACCTGGCAGAGGACCAACAGGTAACTGAGGGCAGTAGGGACACTGAAACGGGCTGGCTTGTTTTTTTTGTTTTTTTTTTTTGTTTTTTATAAAGTAGGTAGACAGACTGACTGGCTGGCAGAAAAGCTGTTGTTGAGATAAAGAACTCTTTAAGTAGAACATGACTGACTGATTCCGAACACAGCCCGAGTTGTTTGTCTGACCCGCGAGCTGTCGTAAAGATAACGATAATAAAACCAAAGGGATGTAAAAAGTAACACAATTTGTGGCTTAAGGCAAATCGTAAAGAACCAGACTTGGAAAAGAGACTTTCGAAAGGGATGCTTAAGCATCGGCACAAATAAGACTCATGATTAAAAAGTGGTGAGAATGAAATCCCAGCCAGGTAATATTGCGCATAAAGGAATGCATTTCCTTTTATTCTGATTCAATATATTGGTTAAGCATCTGCAAAATGCTTTTGCGGAAATGCAAAAAGATGCTAGATTGCACATTCAGAGTCATTATTCAAAACCCTGACAACTCCACTGCTTTCCAATTGAGAAGCTGTTCTTCTGCAGAAATACATCTCGCCGTAGTTACCAAATCATAGAGATTGAATAGAAATAGACTTTTCTTCACAATTTTTGCTTCAGTGCACATAATGAACACTAAAAACTTTGTTTTATATCATTGCAATTAATGAATAGTTGGTCCCTGGAGCTCGTTAGCAAGTCAGTGTGATTGCAAATGTGTGTGTGCACCAAACTTTAAATAATAGTATTAAAGCATATTTTTTATTTGCATAACTGCTCTCCACCAAACTGTAGCTCTATTCATTCATATCAAAAGCTAGACCACTTAGATTTCTAAATAATGCAGAACGGCAGCATATTGAGTTCTGCATCTCACAGCTCCAGCGCTCAAACCCCTGAACCACCTGTCAAACATGCGTGTTTCCCTACAGAAACCAATTACTCCTGAACAGGACTGCTGGGTATTCTAGATAAAGTGCTTGGACTATTAATTAATGTGTTTTGACTAAGAAAAATGAGGCGGAATTAAATTATAGATGTATCATTTTTCATTAAACTTCTGGTTGATGGAAGGGCTCTTCAAAAGGAAAGCTAATGCCAGGAAAAAAATAAAAAATAACCTGTGGAAAAATCAGACTGTATCGCTCTCAAAAGCACAGATTTGGTTTTTATTGAAAGCACAGTTCCTGGGGTACATTTTTCTAAATAAAAGGGACATATCATATCTGAATGAAATGTTACTAAATAAAGATAAAGCGTTAATTCGTTTTCACCAGCTGCCACCCACCGTTCACAGCATTCAGTACAGTGAGCATTGAGCATGTGGCTGAATGCGTGCATGCACGTCCAAAATTAACACTCGCCAAATGCCAAATGCTGAAAACTGGCTTTGGTGATTCGGCTGGGAACTTTTTTTTTAGAAAGTGCATAGTTTATATATGAAACACCAATGTAAGATTGATCATTTGACCTTTCTGATCTTACCAAAGTGATGTGATTCTATAAAACAATTCTTTGACTAATGTAAAGCTGATTATTTTATTTTATTTTATTTTATTTTCTAATTCATATTGCAACACATTCACAAAATCAGCCTGTGAAGTTTTGTATAAATGTATTTATTTTTGCATAGTTTTCAAAAGAGGTAGCATTTCACTGACAGAGAGTATATGATGATAAGTTATCACAATTATCTGCTATTTGCTGCCAAAAACAAAAATAAATACAGATTTTGATTTCATTAAAAAAAAAAAAAAACACCAGTCAAAAGTTTTTGGGACAGTAAGATTTTTTATGTTTTTTAAAGAAGCATGCATTTATTTTAACTGAAAATTCTGAAATATTTTTTACTATTTTAAACAACAGCTTTCTGTTTGAATATATTTTAAAATGTAATTTATTCTTGTGATTTCAAATTGAATCTTTTGCATCATTACTCCAGTCACAAAAAAAACAAAAGTAACAATTATTTTTATTATTATGATTATTATTTTAATGTTAAAAATAGCTGTGTAGAATTTTTTCAGGTTTCTTTGATGAATAGAAAGTTCATAAGATCAGCATTCATCTGAAATAGAAATCTTTTGTACCATTATAAATGTCACTTTTGATCAATTTAAAGCATCCTTTCTAAATAAAAGTATTAATTTCTATAATTTCTTTCCCAAAAAAAATAAAATAAATAAATTATACTTACTGCAGGCTTTTTAACTGTTTTATATAATAATAATAATAATAATAATAATAATAATAATAATAATAATAATAATAATAATAATAATAATAATAATAAATGTTTCTTGGGCAGCAAATCAGCATATTAGAATGATTTCTGAAGAATCATGTGACACTTAAGACTGAAGTAATGATGCTGAAAATGTATCTTTGATCACAGAAATAAAATACATTTAAAAAAATATTCAAATAGAAAGCAGTTATTTTAAACCACAATAATATTTCAAAATGTTACGGCTTTTGCTGTGTTTTGGATCAAATAAATGCAGGCTTGGTGAGCAGAAAAGGTGAGCTTTAAAAAACACATACATGTATTTAAATGTATAAACAATTAATTCTGGAACCTGTGTGCATGTGTATTTGCACTTGTGAGCGTGTCGCTTGTGTAATGTAACTTAAAATTTAGACTACAACTTGAAAGAAAAATCGATCTATGAAATAAGACACTACACAGTCTCAAGGCAGTCCACTGAATGAATAACATATACACTCATACAGACAATGAGAATAGGCACAAGTAACATAATGCACAAACTGAAACTGAAGCCATGATTCTTGGTTTTTGAATAGTATTGTCATTGTGTCACATAATTCTACAAATGCCTTGGCTTGAGTTTCACTTCAAACCTCACACAAACCCACAAGAGTTGAAGGAGGATGTTTGTGACACTGCTCTCATCTTCATTCTAGCCGTAGCTTTCAATCTAAAGGACCGTCATCTGAGAGGACAATAGCACCTGCTGTTAGCCAAGTGAGATTCAATGTGTGCAAATCCTTGGGAAAAAATGAGGCGACTGAGCTACAGCTAGCTCTTTTTGTGGCATGTTTGCCACGAACTTAAAAAATGGTGATATAAGAATTTCTTTCCAGTACATCAGACTTGTACAGCTTTACTTTTGGCTAATTAGCTTGCTAATTGGTAATGTGGGTCTCATGTCATGCAATGTGCATGTAAGCAAGTCTTGCTTGGAATAATGTGGCAATGAATCACAGCGGATGAACAAGCCAGGAAATCTCACACATGCGAGTCCTGTGACGGCACTTCTGCAGCGGAGCAAAGTCTCTGGCTCTAATCCACCGGTTTTCATGCTTGCTAAATGCTGACAGACTCTTTTTCGAATTAGAAAATTAATGCTGCTTCATTCTCTTGATGCGCGAGTGTCTTCTCTGTAATCCTCACGCTGAGAAGGATTGCGTTCATGAGAATGACCCAAACCAGGGAGTAATCTGGTTGTCTAAATTGGCGTCACATCAAACTGCCAAATTCATCAACAAATCCTGCCAAACGGTCCTCTAGGGCTGCGTGACAATTGTGTTTAGAGACGCTTGAGATATTACATAACTTTTTCGCTGCTTTTTCTAGGACGGAACAATCATTGAATGCAACCCTGACACAAATGTGGGAAAGTGCGGAAAATTGTTATTTTGTGTGTTATTAGATATATAAAAACTGAAACAAATGGTTTGTTCTAGCTGCCTGCTCTGGAAAAAAATGTTTTTGCTGTTTACCTAATTAAAATAAAGTAAACAACACAATTGCTGAACACTGACAGCTTAATTTCATTGTTTTTAGTCCACTTTAATTTGTAATGCTGAGAACTAAAAATCTACTTTCAGTTAATGCAACAAAAATGAATAACATCTGTGTTAACATTTTTGGGTCACACTTTATCTTAAGGTTCAATTCTTGCTATTAATAAACCACTAACTATGACTTTTGCCTCAATAAACTCCTAATTTGCTGCTTATTAATAGTAAGGTAGTTGTTAAGTTTAGGTATTGTATATTAGGGATGTAGAATACAGTATGTGACCCTGGACCAGAAAAACAGTCATAAGGGTCAATGTTTTGAAATTGAGATTGAGCTTTCCATTGATGTATGGTTTGTTAGGATAGGACAATATTTGGCTGAGATATAAGTATTTAAAAATCTGGAATCTGAGGGTGCAAAAAAATCTAAATACTGAGAAAATCACCTTTAAAGTTGTCCAAATTAAGTTCTTAAGTTTTATATATTTATTTTAGGAAATTTACAAAATATCCTAATGATTTTTGGCATAAAAGAAAAATCAATAATTTTGACTCATACACTGTTTTTTTGGCTACTGCTACAAATATACCAGTGCTACTTAAAGGGATAGTTCACCCAAAAATGAAAATTTGAAGTTTATCTGCTTACCCCCAGGGCATCCAAGATGTAGGTGACTTTGTTTTTTCAGTAGAACACAAATGAAGATTTTTAACTCAAACTGTTGCAGTCTGTCAGTCATATAATGGCAGTCAATGGGATCCACGGCTTTAAGAGTCAAAAAAACATGCACAGCCAAATTCCATCAGGCTCAAAAGTTGGGAGTTGGTGAAAAGATTATATTATTTAGTGTGTTATATGACTGACAGACTGTAACGGTTTGAGTTAAAAATCTTCGTTTGTGTTCTACTGAAGAAACAAAGTCACCTACATCTTGGCTGCCCTGGGGGTAAGCAGATAAACATCACATTTTCAATTTTAGGCGAACTGTCCCTTTAAGACTGGTTTTGTGGTCCAGGGTCATCTATGGTCATGTAGAATAAATGCTTTATAAGTACTAATAAACAGCCAATATGTTATTAATAGGCATGCTAATAAGCAACTACTTAATAGCAAGAATTGGTCCCTATACTAAAGTGTTTTTATTTTGTTGTCTATATTCGGTTGTATATCATTGTAGTGTAAGTTGTGTTCAGCAGTGTTTAGTACAAGCAAACTGTGAAATGTCAGACTTCCAACAATAATGGGAGCCTGTTTAGCAGGAGTGTCTGTAACCTTAACAGCCAAAAACAACTCAATTGTTTTGGTGTTTTAAGAACAACAGTCTTTGTGATTATGGCAGAATACACAAAGCATGACACAACTGCATTAGTGGGCGAAAACCAAAAATGAATAACAGAGGCCTTGGAAGCCAAAGGAGGACTATCTAAACAACACAGAACTACAGCAGCAATATGACAGCAAACCTTAACTACCATAATTTTATTAACTGATATAATGTTAATATACCAACCTATTGAAGTACTAAAAACGCTCCGGTTACTCACGTAACCTTGGTTCCCTGAGATAAGGGAACGAGCATTGCGTCATCATTTTTGACGACTGCTAATGGGGTAACTCCTGTTTACTCCGATACTGAAGCCTGATTTGTTAACGTTTGTGAAGTTGCACAAACCAATGGCGCTGGCGGAGCTGACTGCTATATAAGTCGGCGAAAAGCGCCATATCATCAGAATCAAACGACTGAAGCGACAGCCATCGACTCATGTGCAACTTTAGCACGGCAGTTTACGCAACGCTCCTTCCCTTATCTCAGGGAACCGAGGTTACATAAGTAACCGGAGCGTTCCCCTACGAAAGGTAACTCTCGTTGCGTCGTCATTTTTGAGGACTGCTAATGGGGAACGTATCCAGTCACATCGTGCTAAAAGCAAGAACAGAACTAGCCTGCTCAAAAGCCCAGTCTAAAGGCACTTCTTGAGGGCCCAAAAAGACCTGAGCTAATAAGAGACCCAAGGTCAACCTGAGGTCTGCTTTAACATAACTCCACCCACTAATAAGGGGGTGAGAGAGAACTTAAGCAGATAACACCTGCATCTGCAAGGCGGGCACGTCCAGATTGTAAAAACTAATAAAGGTAGATGGCGACGACCAGCCAGCGGCCGCACAGATCTCCCCAATAGAAATGCCGCTAGACCACGCCCAGGACGAGGCCATCCCTCTAGTGGAGTGGGCCTTCACCCCGGTAGGGCACTGTAGGTCAGCCGAAGCATAAGCTAAGGCTATAGCATCAACAATCCATCGTGACAATTTTTTTTTTGTAACTGGCAGCCCTTTAGAGCGACCTCCAAAGCATACAAAGAGCTGCTCTGACTGTCTGAAAAACACAGAACGCTCAAAGTAGACTCTGAGTGTCCTGACAGGACACAGCAGGTTGGGACCCTGTTCGCCGTCCGCAGTAGGGAGGGCCAGAAGGGAAATGAACTGAGCTCTAAACGGTGTTGAGAGCACTTTCGGTACATAGCAACTGTGTGGCTGAAGAATGACTTTGCAGTCATTAGGCCCAAACTCGAGACATGCAGCGCTGACAGACAGGGCTTGCAAGTCACTCACTCTTTTGACCGACGCTAGGGCCAAAGCAGAGCGGTTTTCAACGTCAGGGCCCTTAAGCTGATTGAAGCGAGCGCCTCAAAGGGGGCCCCTTTAAGGGCTCTTAGGACTACAGACAAGTCCCATGTAGGTACAGTTTTAGGGCGAGGAGGGTTTAACCGTCGAGCGCCTCTAAGAAACTTAACGACCAAGTCGTTTCTGCCAATTGAACGGTCAGCTACAGGAGAATGATCCGCCGCAATAGCTGCCATTAGGGCTGTGCAATATATCGAACGATATTGTGAGGCGCGTTTAGTCAATGAAGCCGGTGCTTTGATTAGTAGTAAATCTCCATCACGTGCGTTCCGCTCAGGTTCCGCTGGAGCGGCAATTGATACACAGAGACGTAAATCTCTGACAAGCTACGCCATATCGAGCTTAATATCGCATTCGGAAAAAAAAACTAAGAAACATGGTTATTTCAACAAAAAACATCAAATTGAGATGTAAAATAGTTATATATAAAATAGTAGTGTAAAACTCAATATATGGTAAACTTCACCAGTTTTTTTACCGTATATAGTAGGGGAACTAACAGGTTTTTACTGTAGCATTTTTGCAGTCTTTTACTGTTAAATACACTATATTTTTAAAATAGAAATGAATAGTTTTACTAATCAAGAATGTATAAAATTGACCAAAAGTGACATTTGTAATGTTACAAAAGTGTACAAAATGTTGGTCTTTTGAACCTTCTGTTTATCAGAGAATACTGAAAAAAATATCACGGTTAAGAATGATATCATTTATAGTAATTGCTAGTAATCAAAAATGTTTCTTAAACAGCAAATCAGCATCTAAGAATGATTTCTGAAGGATCGTGTGACACTGAAGACTGTAATGATGCTAAAAATTCAGCTTTGCATCACATGAGTAAATTGCATTTTACAATGCATTCAAATATAAAATAGTACAAATATTGCATGTTTCAATTTTTACGGTGTTTTTGATGCAATAAATGTAGCCTTAAAAAAAATCCACCAAAAATGCAACCTCAAACTTTTGAACACTAGTGTATTTCTCCACACTTTATGTATCATGAGCTTAACTGTAGTTTAAAAGTTTACGAGGAACTTTTCATGTAAATATGCATATATTGGCTATTTTACAATGACTTTTAATCTGGATTATCCAATCTGATTTCAGATGAGTAATTCTGTTAAAAGTGATCAGTTTTCAGAGTGTTCTGTATCTATTATTGTTTAAATATGTGAATATTTGTGTTTCAGGTAGCCTGTTTTCAGTTGCTTGTCATTTGGCTTTCATCTAAAGCAACTTACAGTGCACACCGTGCTGCTTCAGTCCCGCTGGAGCGATCTTGATTAAGTGTCTTGCTCAAGGGCACATTGCTGATAGGGGAGCTTTGTATCTTTCCATTTTTTATGGGTCCCGCCTACCTGGGCTCTATTGTGTTGGCAATGCAAAATGTTAACCACCACCGCCACCACTACCACCTCCCATTCTGTGTTATGACACAACACATCCTCGCTGTAATGCCTTTCTCTTTACTCACCCTCCTGAGGTGGCCCCCCTTGTATAAATATAGCTGTGTTTTTCAAATCCTTTCACTTGAAATATAAAACAAGAGGCGGACATGACTCTTCACTACCCTGATGAGTGGTATCTGTGTAAGCTGACATCAATAGACCCTCATTCCCAGCACTGGTGTACATAAGGACAGCTTTAAGGACAGGCCCGTGCATGCAGGCGGAGAATGAGTGGGCCTGAAACCCGAGCCTCGGGATGCTCACGGGCCACCTATAGTGTGGAGTCTGGATGCTGCGGGGTTCTTCTCCCCTATCAGAGCTCATAATCTTCCTCCGCACTGCCTGAGAGTGAAAAATGTGTGAATTAGCATGAATTATCGAGGTTCAGGAGAAAAAGGCTCTTTAATCGTCAGCGAGGCCAGTGCTGCAGATTATGCAGTTAAATTACATAACCTGCATGTCTGCTGATTTGCAAAAAAAGGTCTAATTCGATGATACTGAGTTCAAAAATGTCAATAAAAACTTTGCATTTGCAGTTTTTCTTTCACAAAAGACAAATGACGATTTTTCAAATTATATGTGTGTCAGCCAAAAAAAAAATGCAACAAATTTGTGGGACCTGAAGGATTTTTCTCAAGAACAGTGGGCAGTTTTAACTGTCCAGGACAAACAAGGGGCACATGAACTACTATCACAAAAAAAAAAAAAAAATGCAAATGCTTGTCAAAAGCAGAAATGTTACAAAATGCAGCTTTTTTTGTAAGACATTGTGACATGCCTGAGCAAAACAGACACTATTTTTGGAAGAAACAAGTGCTGGATTTGATTCAGCAAATGTAATGCCGGGCGGTGTTGTCATTGCACCAATAAGTAGCCATAATAGCTGGTTTTGTGCAGTCTAGTTTATCGTTCATTAAATTGTAATCCATTTTTGATGTATTTTCCATAATGTAACTTATCTTATTTAGGAAGGAAATGCCAGCCTGTGCATCTGTATCACCGAAAAAAAGCAATGCTTTGTAATCATTTCATGACCCTGGCTTCATTAAACCAATTTAAGATATTTATGACAGTCAGTAACAGTTTACGGATATCATAGAAAGTAATGGGTAATGTTGTAAATGAATCCTCTGTTGTTGCCAAATTTCCAGTGTCTGCAATAATACATCAGCTATTGTTTTCATAGCAAACTCAATATGCACTCCAAACTCCTACATATGCAAGTATCTCACTGCTTGTGCAGTTTCAAGCTAACCAGCAAATATCTCACTGCGGCTCTTTTAACCTTGTTCTAGAGGATTCTGTAAGATCTTCGTGTCTTTGAGGACTGTGGCTTGAGGTTGTGGTTGAATTTCAATGAGACTTTGGCTTTTAGTGTAATTATTAGATTAATCTTACCGTCAGTCTGCCTGTTTACTTTTATGAGTTGTCACATTTTATACAGGGAACTTTCTGTCACGTCCACCAATGATGGATGAATTATGAATATTTACCAGCCATAAACAGCTATTTCGCTCCAGCCATGAAACTGTATTTGCATTACTTTTATTAAAAGTATATTTCTGTCCCTATTGCAATTAAATTGCAGCTGCATATAGGTGACATATAACATCACTTACTGCTTCACTTGATGCCCCATATAGTATGAGCTCGATTAGGGACCTGTAATATGCAATTGTGAAGATTTTGTGTCATAAAAACATCATCAACTTTCAATTTTAACGTTCTCCCTTGGAGCTTTGGAAGAAAAACTGTAAGCAGCCTAAATTAACTGAAGGTAAAAGTTGCAAGAGAATTTGACATATGTTTTCTGTGACATATGTTTTCTTTAGCCAGCAACATTTAAAGGGGTCCTAATATGCTCTTTTACAAAGTCTTTATTTTGTTTTGGGGGTGCACTAGAACATGCTCTCATGCTTGGTGGTTCGAAAAACGCATTATTTTTTCACATAATTTACATTATTACAATAGCTTTCTCCACAGGCTGGCACAAATGGCTCGATTAGTTCCGGGTTTGATGAAGGTCCGCCTTCCGAAAAACTAAATGTGTTGTGATTGGTTAGCAGTCCCACTTTCTTCCAATTGGCGAACAGCTTAGACGGCTAGATTAAAGTGATTCTTACATTTTAAATATGGATATTTTTTCTTACAAAAACACATGGGATCGCTAAAGGAGGCTTTTACTGCCCCCCTTAGAGCCACGTGAGGCACTTTTTATTATGGATCGACTTGTTTTGGACTGATGGAGAGAAACACTTGTCTATGCCATTCAGTGCCTTTCTAAAGCTTGGGAGTGCCAAGATTATTTTTAATATAACTCTGATTGCATTCGTCTGAAAAAAGGAAGTCATTTACACCTAGGATGCATGGAGGGTGAGTAAATAATATGTTTCAGTAGTGTTGGTCCTATCGTCAGCCTGCGAGATCGCCGATACATGATACTATCATTATTGTGCTAATTTTTAAAATTATTTACATGCCCGAAACCAGCTTCAGCATAAGGCTAGTGAAGCTATCTACACTGTATGATGAATAATTCTCTTACCACACACTACACACGTCAAAGGCGCAGCTCCAGCATGGCTATCGGAGCAGTTTGCGGACACTTTAGTTTATACGAGCCGCCCTGCGGCTTGCTGAAGCATCCCAGAAGCGGCTGTCCATGCTGCATCGCTAAAGTTAGCACCAAAATCCATCAGAAAACAGAAAACAAACACTGTAGTCCAAAGGAGCCATTTGTTAAAGTTCTTGAAAAGAGATTTTTTAAAAACTAAATATCTTCCTTTGAAATGGACTTTGAGATTTGTAACTTTGTAGATGTTTTTTATGCCCAAACATACACATCACACACTGGCTAAAATTCAAAAAGTGAAAAAGCATATGATCCCTTTAAGCATGGCATATGAACAG
Source organism: Garra rufa (assembly GCF_049309525.1). Taxonomy (NCBI): domain Eukaryota; kingdom Metazoa; phylum Chordata; class Actinopteri; order Cypriniformes; family Cyprinidae; genus Garra; species Garra rufa. The sequence goes on along the minus strand of NC_133372.1, from coordinate 4,225,066 downwards.
CAATCAAACATTACATATTCTAAGGTTATAGGAGTTGCACGTAAAACGTGTACTGCAACACTTCCACTAAGATGTGCACTCTCATCAATGAGGAATGCATTGTTATTTTGTCAAGCACAGATGCCAGAAGTGGTCAGGCTGGGATCGCTCATCCTAAGACAAGTGTCATGTGACTGAATGTGCGACAGAGCACAGACAGCACACCGGATGACCGGCAGCTCAGTAATTACCCCCGTGTGTGCCGGCAGAGAGAGTATGTAATTAGGACAAGAGAAATCTTAATGCATTGTGTGTCGGCTAATGGCACTTCCTCTCCGTGCTCTGCATGGGCATAAATCAAGCGAATCTGTTGCTCTGTCACAGTGGGGTGTGTCGTCCTTCACATTGATTAACATTATGAATTCATGCCACTGTGTTTGTCTGCTACAGCCTCTGGCCCTGGGGAGCAGAGCGCTATATCAGAACAGATGTGAACTCACCCCGCTGTCACCCTATATCTTGCAGAGACAAGATCCTCTTTCTTTATGTCACCGAGGGCCTGTGTTTTTACATTCTGTGTGATAAACTGAAATTTCGTGTAGTTGAGTGCAATGGAAATGTCTCTGCTTTCATTTTTCAAGTCTTATTGTAAATAAGTGATTTCTCTGACAATCATCATCGTATTTTTGCAAGCTAACCTCCCTGAGCATTAGTAAATATGACTGTGGTAGAAATTAATGTGTTCGTTGACATATTGAGCACAGATCTTCTTGTTGTATGATCGTACAAACAATAATCAATCAGTTTCATGGAATAAATATCTGCTAGCATCTGTTTCTGATACTGATGCTCTTGAAAAACAATAGCATTACTTTGGGCTGAGAAAAATGTAATTAAAATTAAAATGTACTAAACACTGTTTGTGCATTCAAGTTCAAGTGAAATAAACATACTTGTTGATTTTACTCAATTTTTTAAGGGAAAGTTCACCTTTTCTTGAGTAGAACAGTAAAGAGGTTTTTAGCTGAAACCACGATTCTTGATAATTAATAAAAAGTCAGCAACTACTGGTATTTTAATATCAAAGAACACAAAATTAATATTGTGGCTCCTGACGATATATTGAAGTCTTATGAAGTGAAAAAATCAGTTTGTGCAAGAAACAGAACTTTATTTACATTATTTAGAATAGAAAAGTTTCATTTTTGGGTGAACTATCACTTTAATATCCCCCAGGTTTCCACAAAAACTGACCAGAGAGAACTTCATAAAACCAATATCTATGAAAACGCTGTAACTGCTGAAACTTTAATCACAGACACCGATACTGAAATGTGAAAAAGATGGAGTCATGATCATAAAACCTGGATAGTCAGAGCACTAAGAACTTCAACATCTGCTCTTGCCGGACAAATCACCTGACTTGAATATTATCAAACCGCTGTGGGCAGTTTTGGAGAGAAGATTGATAAGCAGATTTCCTCTGCCAACATCTCTGAAGCAACTGGCAGATGTTTTTATAGACAACATTCAACTGGAGACTATTCAGAAGTTGTATGAATTTATTCGAAGAAGGCTGGAAGATGTATAAAAGGCATCTATAAAAGACACTTTATTTAAAAAAAAAAAAAACTATTTCCCAGGTGTTCACATTACGTAGTCTAACCCCTGAGCATAATAAAGTTACTTAATTACATATACATAGATAGATTTTTAGTTGGCTTTCAGTTTTTGTTGGCTTTAAGTGTAATTGTATGAATTCTTGAGTAAAAACTGTTAGTGTTTAATTTTCGCTTATATTGGACATTAAAAAAAAAAAAAAAAAACATTTTTGTTTAAATTACCACTATGGTAAAGAGTGGAAAAGCTTGTGATCAAGTTGTAAAATGACTATATAATGATTGTTTTTTGTTGTTTCATTCAATGAAAATAAGCAGTTTCATTCAATGTCAATGCAGTGATAAACTATAAATGTATGTCTAAAATGAAATATATTTCATGTTAACAATTGGCCTAAATGTAAATTTAACTTAAAACCGTAAAACTCAAAACATTGTTTCCATATTTTTACAATAAAATTCTGGAAAACACAGCTGCCCTTTGTTACCATAAATTTTATGGATTTTTTTTTTTTTTTTTTTTTTTACAGTGCAGACAATCTTCTGCTTTCTTTTTCCACTGCAGAGATTTAAAACATCTGACATGATCATACTTTGCACATTCTGTAGCAGACAAATGCTTTTAATGTACTTAATTTAGATTTTAATGCGTCTAGACATAAGGTAGTTTTGCAACTTTGTGAAAAGTACAGAGCTTCCTCAATTATGTAAGGTCAGACCTTCCATGGCTATTTTACAGCTGGTTGAAAAAAGATGTGCACTTACTTTTCTAAGAAACCAGACTTACAATTTTCAAAAGATTAAAAAACAAATCTCTCAAACTTACACTGAAAAACAGATTCAGTCCATATTTACAAACCCAAATCTTTTAAATCACCCAAAACACCTTATCAACTACCTAACAGTGTGCAAAACTTACTGCATTTTTTTTTTTTGTTTTCCTCCACTCTTTAACTGGAGTTTGACACAAAGAAATGTTGCCAATTTCGTCTTCTGGCCTTCTCCCATTCACAGGCACTTAGACATAGATGCATGCTGTCAGAATCTCTAAACTCACGCTCTGCAACTCAATCAGACCCTCATTTCACTATTTGCTATTCACATATCAATGTCAGAGTTTACACAGACCCGCACACCTGTCTAGTCTGAAAGGTCGACAGGGTTTTTGATCCTGTAATGTTGACACAGTTGGAGCTGTCATCAGGTCCGTCAAGCATGATGGCCACCAGAGCGAGACTGACAGAGAGATGACGTTAATGCATGATTCAGTGTTTTTAATTAATATCTCAATTAAACATATGATTGTGCATCTGGTAAAGATCTGTGGCATTAAGCGAATAACTAAACAACAGAACAGTCATCTCTCTATGGAGCTGAATGGATTTCAGATGAAACTTGAACTGTATAACTCAAAGCACCTGACAGAACACATGCGCTGTGTGGGTGTTTGTGTATGTATATAATATTTTTCAATGTGCAACGTCTCAAGTCAAGTTGGTTTCTAGATTATCTTGTCTGTGGGCTACAGATACTAGTGGATTGAAAGGATGTTTTTGTTCATAAATATGGGTCTCAATTCAACTGAGATTTTCTGTTGAACACAGACAGCAGATACAGTATTACAATCATAGGAGAACTAAATAATTCCCACACCCATTCAGCAAGTTCAGGTGCTTCAAACAAATGATAAAGTCCATAAAAAAGAGATCTGCATGCTTGAAATGTCTTACAAAACTACCTTTAATACATAATGACAGCCAGGAAGACGCATTTCTGTAAGACATTTCCAAAGTGCAGATCTCTTTTGAATAGATATAAACATAGTTCTATCCTGTTTATGAAAAAAAAAGAAAAGAAACACATACAAAAGCTTCACTCACACACAAAAGCATTAAATATCATTGCTTTTGTGGTCCCATGCATAAGACCACAATTATCTTACATACATCTCATATAGAGTTTCAGACAAAATTGCTAAAAAAAAGTTTTAAAAAGACTAACTATCTAAACTATACTGTCCACTAGGGCTGCTCGATTTTGGCAAAAATCATAATCAGGATTATTTTGGTCAATATTGTAATCACGATTATTTACCACAATTATGACTGTGTCCAAAACTTTATATTAGTGATTTGTTTAAAGATAGCAATACAACAAAACAAAAAAAGATACAAATGGAAAAAAAAAAACACAGTGCTTTTTTTTTTTTTTAAATACTGAATATTTTTATGCAAGTCTAAAGTAGTCTAACAATACTACAGAAATTGAATGTAATTATTTGAATGTAAAATAAAACAGCATCTTCACTGTAATAATTGAACATGCTTTGTTTCTTATGAAAACTACAAGATTTTTCTCTTTGTATTTTTACGTTTTATTCATATTAAGCACAGAGAAGGCAGAAGCAATATTATTTGTTGTCGCTGTAAAAGCCATTGATTAACTGCACAGCCCTACTGTCCACATTCATTTTATAGCACTGCACTCTTACATTACACTAATGGTCAAAAGTTTGGAATGATTAAGATTTTTAATGTTTTTGAGTCTCTTCTGCTCACCAAGGTTGCATTTATTTGAGCAAAAATACAGTAAAATCTGTTAAATCATGAAATGAAATTTCAAATAACTGGTTTCTATGTGAATATATTGTCAAATATAATTTATTCATGTGATGCAAAGCTGAATTTTCGGCTGTCACATGATCTCTTAAAAATCATTCTAATATGCTATTCAAGAAACATTTCTGATTATTATCAGAGTTGAAAACAGTTGTGCTGCTTCATATTTGTGTATATCTCCCTGATTGTCAATTGTTTCTATACATGTTTCTTCTAAGGAGGATGATGCTTAAATGAAATGAAGGCCGTAAAAGAGCAACCAATAACATTTCCCTGTGCGCCAGAGCAACTCTACATAAAATATTCGCTCTCATTTGCCATGAACTACTGTAGCTTGTAATGTGAATAATCTTAGAGTCATATTCTCTCGGTTAATTCGGCTCTCGTCCCCAGGACCGCAGCAGGGAATCTCTGCTTTAGAGTCAAGACACGGTGCACAAACCCACAGACAATTAACCAGGCCACTTCAATCTCTTCTATTGTCTTTCAAGGGCTGCCCTCAATTATATACACAGAGAAAACTGTGATTATTTTCTCTGTGGTGAGATAAAGTTTCTTCTTTGTGGACGGTCTGAGCTTTATTACGTGCTGCAAGCCGCGAGGATTTGCTCAGAATTGACTGGGGTGAGATTTCAATCGTGCAGGAACAGGAAACACATATTTTCCTCATATCCATTTGCCATTTACGGCTCAGATAAATGGAATTACACATTCAATATGCATCTTTCCAATGATATAATATGTATCAGGCCCAGGCAATTATAGATAATCTTTAAACTGTAATTAGTATGGATTACTACATCCATCATACACAGCGAACAAGTCATTAATATGCAGTTGATCTCATGTATTTGTCTAATCTTTGTTGTGTGTGGCCTCATAAACGCTGACCTTGGGCTGTCAAGGATTGCGCTGTATGTAAGTGGGTAAGGTGAGGGTGTTTTTGACATTGTGGTTGTTATTTTAGCAGTTTATGTAATTTTTCTGCAGGTTAAGTGGCTCATTAGTGATATGTAATCAAACCACTAACCCTAAGGTTTAAACTATGCCTTTTGTGACACAGACATGCCCGACACCTCAAACTGTGCAGCCAACATTTCTAAGCTACTCAGTGCATAGAGAATTTTCACCAGGCAGAAAATACAACATGCAAAATCCCATTTCAAATACATTAAATTGAAGAGACCAGAATAAAAAAAACTTTAAAAAAATACTCTTATTTGCAAGCATGCAACCACTTGGCAAATACCCAGAACACCCTAGCAATTTGTTATTGACTTACGTGGGTGTTTCACTGGCCAATGCTGATGTCTAGAGAAGGCCTACCAAACAAAAGTTTGGAGTTGAGTTATTTTAAATACCTTTTCTGCTTACCAATGTCAGGATTGTCTTGTTCTGTTCTGTTTTCCTAGTGTTTTCCCCCCTGTGCTTCTAGTGTAATTGGTTTAGTCCTTGTTTCCCCCCTTTGGTTAGTATTAGTTTGGTTCAGTCTTGCCCATATTTGTACTTCCCCTTGTTTGCTCGTTTGTAGCCACTCCCCTGACTCAGTGTATAAATTGTCTTCAGTCTCTCATACCCATTGTCTGTGATTAATGTTCCTGTTTGGTTCATGTTCCGTCGTTCTGTTTGTTTGCTTACTTACTTTCAATAAATTACAGTTTATTATCTTCTCCGGTTTCTCCAAGTTCATCTGCCATCTCCATCTCCACCAGCAGTGTGACAACCAAGGCTGCATTTTTTTAAATATAGTAAAAAATTAATATTGTTAAAATTATTACAATTTAAAATAACTGTTTCTATTTGAAAAATAAAAAATGTATTCCTGTAATAAAAACTGAAATTTGAAGCATCATTACTCCAGTCTTCAGTGTCATATGATTCTTCAAAAATTGTTCTAATATGCTGATTTGCTGCTTTTTGTCAGGATTCTTTGATTAATAGAATGTTCAAAGGACAGTATGAGCATTAATTTGAAACAGAAATCTTCTTTAGCATTATAAATGTCACTCTTGATCCATTTAATGCAGACTTACAGAATAAAATATTAAAAATAATAAAAATCTTACTAAACCCAACCTTTTGAATGGTAGTATAAGTTTATACAACTGAATTACTGCCAATGAGACCTGAAATTAACTTGATGCTTACCTTACACACAACAGCTACTGAAATTAAGCCACACACAACATCCTAGAATTACGGTGGGGAGTTCTGCAAACACACTCACGTTTTATATTATATATAAAATAAATAAATAAATAAATAATTACTCACCCTCATGTCGTTCCAAACTGGTAAGACATTTGTTTATCATCAGAACTTAAATTAAGATATTTTTCATGAAACCTGAAAACTTCAAATCTTACCCTTTACAGACAACGATGCAAATGACATGTTCAAGGTCCAGAAATGTAGTAAGGACATCGTTAAAATAGTCCATGTGACATCAGTGCTTCAACTGTAATGTTATGAAGCTACAAGAATACTTTTTTGTCCAAAGAAAACCAAAAGTAACAACTTTATTCAACACGCATGTCGAAGACTGACATGGAAAAGAAGAAATTGTTGACTGAAGTCATTATTTTTGTTGTTTTCCCTTCATAAAATTAAGGTTGAACCACTGATGTCACATGGAGTATTTTAATGATGTCCTTTACTGCCTTTCTGTGCCTTGAACTTAGTAGTTGCATTGCTGTCTATGCAGGGTCAAAAAGCTCTTGGATTACATCATAAATATCTTAATTTGTGTTGTGAAGATAAACAAAGGACATATGGGTTTGGAGTGACATGAGGTTGAGTAATTACAAGGATAGTTCACAAAAAAATAAAAATATTATGTTTATCTGCTTACCCCCAGGGCATCCAAGATGGTGACTTTGTTTCTTCAGTAGAACACAACGAAGATTTTTTTATTCAAACCATTGCAGTCTGTCAGCCATATAATGGCAGTCAATGGCTTTGAGAGTGAAAAAAAACATACGCAGACAAAACCAAATTATTTGATGATACATTGAGATCTTAAGACACCAAACAATTGGTCTGTGCAAGAAACTGAACAGTATTTATAACGTTTTTTACCTCTCATCCACCGCAATGTCCAGCTGTCCTGAGTACATTCACAATAGCCAGCACATGACGAAGAGCAAGCAACACTTCAGTCGATCAGGCTCAAAAGTTGGAAGTCGGCAAAAAGTCAACACTACCGAATGAGTTTGCACAAGTAATCTTTTAGTTTTTAATCAGTTGCGGTAGATCCGAGGTAAAAAATGATATAAATACAGTTCAGTTTCTTGCACAGACAACAATGTATCGTCACGAGCCGAAGGGTTTAATAAGGTTTTGTCTGTGAATGTTTTTTCTCAAAGTCCATTGACTGCCATTATATGACTGACAGACTGCAACGGTTTGGGTTAAAACTCTTCATTTGTGTTTTACTGAAGAAACGAAGTCACCTACATCTTGGATGGGGGTAAGCAGATAAACATCAAACTTTCATTTTGGGGTGAACTATCCTTTTAATGCCAGAATTGTAATTTTTGGCTGAACTAACCCTTTAAGTCTAATCTTCCATCCCTGTCCATGTGCTCTCCTCCCATATTCCTATAGGCGTGTGTCGTCATGATGCCACACACATCTCACCCCTTGTCCCTTACCTACATGTTCCTTTGGGGTGGGAAATGAACTTTACACCTCGAGCCTCCCTGACTAATGGCCTGTCAACACTCTCACTGCGATCAAATAACACGTCTCTCCAACAATAACACAAGGACTGTCGTTATAACAGACCCGGAGCAGACAAGAAGCCAGTGAATAAGAGAATGAGGACAGGGTGTGGACAGGATTGAGGGAAGTGGGACAGGGACAGACTCCGAGTCCTCCTTCAGTCTAGCAGAGGGCATGCGGGAAACCTATCATCTAACGTGTCAAACTGTGGTGAGCCCTCCGGCAAACAGCACGGACAATTAGCCATAATAACAGGCCTCACACGCCTTGCCCAATCCTCTTTCATCTCCACACTGTCCAGTCTAACACCGACGCAATGCATTTCACTTCTGATGACTGGATGGAGACAGATTTACACACACAAATGAATAAGCACACTGCTTTCACTCTCTGTAACATCCCAGAGGACAATTTTATCACTCGGATGTTGCCTTCTCGTGGCTCTTGACTTGGTTGCAGATACAAATGATGTTATTGGTTATATACAGAAAGCTCAGATCATTTGGTTTTAGAAGACTATGATGAGAGTGCTTATTGAAGTCTCTTAGTTTTGATTGCAGACTTTGGGTTCTTGGCAGATATGTGCAGAATTTGTTTGAAATATCATCTGACAGAGTTTCAGCTGAAACTACGGTTCTCGTTATTTAACTGCATTGCTAAACAATCACAACATTGAAGAGATCTTATTTCTTATTTATTTCTATAAATAAATAACATCATATGCCAGAGATTAATAGTTGTAATGCACCTTATAATACATTGTATGATCTCAGTAATAATAATAAACACAATTATAGTTCATTGCTACACTTATCTATTTATTGTGGCGCATTTAGACAGTATAATGCATTAAAAATCATTATGACAAACAATCAATTTCAGTTCTACCAAGAGATCTGCAAAAATATTGCAATGCATTTTAACTTTGGTTACAATTATTAATGAAGATGATTTAAAACACATTATTAATATGTTAATAATGCATTACACAGAAGGGCTTCAAATAAAGTGTTACCAGTAGGACTAATGATTATGCATCTACATGGTTTGATTACCACTGGGGAAAAATAAATAACACAAATGCAGTTTTTAAAGCAGTAGTGTGCATCTGCAAATTCATAAGCAGAATTGTGAATCTCACATTTTTTATGAAGCATTTACACTCGTTTTTTTAAGCTGTAATCTGGATCACTTTTCTAAAAGACTGCTGTTGTACTTGTATATCAACATTGTTGTGTGAGTCCATAGTATAATGGCACAAATGCTAGATCTATACATGAAACAGTGACATTATGGGTTTGATTCAGATGCATTTCTTGTGTTATCTGAAATTAACTTTATAAAAACAATTTGTTTCTGTCAGTGTGTTGGAGGAGGACTTTGCTCTCTGCTTGTAGGAGCTTCTCTCCTCCAGTTTATCCTGCAGGCAGCTCAATGCTGATCCATCCTTCACATTAATAATGTTCTGACATGAGGAGAGTCCAGCCAAGAACAGCCACGTTACACCTGCACTGCAATACAACACAACACAACACAACACAGACTCATTACACGCTCCTCATCACCTCCAAATCAAACACTGCATGCACAGGTGTGCATATGCACATGCATGGGGGTCTATCAGGAAGCATTATTTCCTAACTTTGTGACTGTCATGTTGCAGAATTAAAGGTGATCTGTGAATGTATTCCAAGGGCTTTAGTATCCTCTCAGGACCTAATCTCCAGCTAAACCTCACAATCTGTCTCCATCAGTTTCGAGAGGCTGGATGATCTGCATTATACACCGATGGAATGACGTGCTCAGGTTCCTTCAGACCTGAGGGCAGAGTTTGATTCCTATAGAGTGCTGCTCTGCTGAAAGACATTTCTCATTTCATGCTTCATGTGAACAGACCGGTGTATGTTCAACATGCAGCTCACGGAATCAGATCCGGTCCGGCAGCATGCTAACTGTTTAATATATAAATCTCCAAGCATTTTCTTAAAGGCATAGTTCACAAATGTTCATTGTTTGCTTACCCATGTTACAAATCTGTGTGAAGGGGAGTAAATTTGACAGAATTTCCATTTGAGAGAACTATTCTTTTAAAGCCTTTTCTAACAGAATCTGACAGAAATGTAAAAACAAGCAGGAAATTGAGATAAAGGGGAGTGGGGTCAGAAACATCACCTACACATATACGCCGACCACACATAACAACGCATCTGCACCACCCACCAGGCCATGTCTCTGACATTCAAACTTTCTGCACTGGTTTAAAAAAATAGGAAAATGTAGGATGTATTTTTAAAAACAAACTTTATATATACAGTTAAGGTCAAAAGTTTACACCCCCCTTTCAGAATCTGCAAAATGTTAAGTATTTTACCGAAATAAGAGGCATCACACAAAATGTATTTCATTGTTTATTCATTACCTGAATAAGATATTTCACATAAAAGATGTTTACATGTAGTCCACAAAAGAAAATAATAGTTGAATTTATAAAAATGACCCTGTTAAAAAGTTTACATCCCCTTGATTCTTAATAGTCTGTTGTTACCTGAATGATCCACAACTGTTTTTTTTTTTGTTGTTGTTGTTTAGTGATAGTTTTTCAAGTCCCTTGTTTGTCCTGAACAGTTAAACTGCCTGCTGTTCTTCAGAAAAATCCTTCAGGTCCCACAACTTTCCAGCATTTTTGTGTAGTTGAATCCTTTCCGACAATGACTGTATGTTTTGAGATCCATCTTTTCACTCTGAGGACAACTGAAGGACTCATATGCAGCTATTACAGAAGGATCAAACACTCACTGATGCTTCAGAATGGAAAAACTATGCATTAAGAGCCAGGAGGTGAAAACTTTTTGTATTTGAAGACCAGGGTAAATTTAACTCATTTTGTCTTCTCGTAAACATATTTTCTGTAGCATCTGAAAGGCAGTGCTAAATGAAAAAAATGTAATATTTAGGCAAAATAAGAAAAATGTACACATCTCCATTCTGTTCAAAAGTTTACACCCCAGGCTCCTAATGCATTGTGTTCCCTTTTGAAGCACCAGTGAGTGCTTGAACCTTCTGTAATAGTTACATATGAGTCCCTCAGTTGTCCTCAGTGTGAAAAGATGGCTCTCAAAATCATACAGTCATTGTTGGTCAGGATTCAAATACACAGAAATGCTGTGCTTTGGCAGTTTAACTGTTCAGGACAAACAAGGGACTCATGCACATTTACTATTAGTAAACAAAAAAACAGCTGTGGATCAAGGGGATGTATGATTTTGAGTGATTTTGAGTGATTTTTATAAATTGTATTTTTATAATTATATATTATTTTCTCTTGGGGTTATATGTAAACATATGTTATGTGAAATATCTTATTCAGGTCAGTACTAAATAAACAATAACATGCATTTTGTATGATCCCTCTCATTTTGGTAAAATAATTAACATTTTGCAGATTCTGAAAGGGGGTGTAAACTTTTGACCTCAACTGTATATTTTTTAATATAATAATAATAAAATGTAAAAACAAACAACAACAAAAAAAAACTGTTTAACTAATTCAAATTAAAGACTGTAACAGACTGTTTCTCAGTCAAACTGTAATTATCCAATGGAAACAGCTGTGCACATCCTACACATCCATAGATCCTTAAAAGCATGAATTTGTGCATATGCACTGAATGCAGCATGCAATTAAAGAAAAGGCTGCTGCCACTTTTATCTATCCTGCTGTAACTTTATGCATCAAACCAATATAAGAAACACAAGTGGTGTTTTTTAGCATAAAGTGACAGTATTTTACCCACAGGCCAGATTCAGTATTCAGTGTGTTTGACACTACAGCTCAAGTGTGTACGCGCCCTAAACTGTTGCTGACACATGAGGAAAGCTTCTACACACTCAGTAGCACAAAGTGAAACACACACACAGTTGGATGCCTCAGTTCAGTCCAAAGGCTACTGATCAACAGAGAAAGAGGCTGATCAAGGCCAGCGCAGGCAGCATCACACTGATGTGGGTGTAAAGTCAGCCGAGGCTCTCATACAAAGGATGTTCTATCTGTGCCGCACCTGTAAACTGTATCTCTGAAGAGACTTTTGTCATGAAATAAATCTTTGAATAAATCATTTTGCAGATTAGACAAATGTGAGGCAGCGACTGTGGTGTTGTGAGATACGGTCCATCTGTCTCAAGGACCGATGGGGGTCTTAATGTGCTCATAAGCCCCCGGAGCCCCTCAATCACATTCTCGCCCCACACAGGGGAAATACTCCCAGTCAAGCAGCAGGAGAATAGCAAGCTTACGTATCCCAGCATCCCCTTCCTCCAGCTGTCCTCGAAACATGCCGTATGCTTCTCCACCCTGTGCTTCAGTCTGATGAATGCTCTCGCCCCGAAAATAAACACACTGCATGAATCTCAAAGCTTCGCCTCCAAATGAAACGAGGCACACAAACACAGAACAGGCAAGTGAGATAAAGTTTCGCATTTATGTTTGAATTAAAGGGACAGTTCACCCCAAAAAAATTCTTTCTTTCTTCTGTGGAACACAAAAGGATATATTTTAAAATATATGTTTTTCATTCATATAGGGCCCTATGATTTTCGCAATGCAGAATCATGGAATCCAGTTATAAAAACGGAATGTTAAGGAATTTGTCAACTTTGAAAAAACTTATCAAAATTAGGTCATTGCACTCGCAATATGAACTAGTATCTGTGAATTCTGTGCATACTGAAGCATGCTTGTTGCTCGCGGTGATTTCAGGGTCTGTCGTCTCATTAACTAAGGACATAAATACATGAACAACATCTCCAGAATTGCTCTGAGAGTCACATCATGAGCGCTTTGCCATTTCCTTTGAGAAAAACTATCATCATACCATATACATACAGAAATGTAACCGCATTCACAGCACCCCGTCAAAATAAAAGTTCATGTACTACCCCTAATACTAAAAATATTAACTTATTTTTTTTAAAGAATAATCACACAACATTTCCTCCATGTTTTAATTTAAAATGAAATATAGTTTGTTTAATTTTCAGTAATTAAAAATAAATGAAATGAATGTTTTATGCTTGCATTTCATAACCAGAAAAAAAAAATATTGGTAAAAATAAAACAAAATCTTAGGGCCCTAAACGTGTCATTTTTGTTATACTTTTAATAAATTGATGTGAAATTGCATATGTTTCATGATTTTAATTAATTAAACATGCTTTTCAATAAAAATAATAAGACTTAATTTAGCCATTAAAAGGAGTATTGAAAAATTTAAACTAAAAAAAAATGGAATCCAGAAAAATTTAAAGTAAATTTGGAAAAATACAATGACATTTGAAAAAAAAAAAAAAACTGATTTGTAGTTATGAAGTCAATGTAGTTAATTTTTATTTTAGACCCCACTTATTTTCAGTGTAGGGACAGAAACAGCCAAAAAATCTATTTTTTATGATCCACCAAAGACATTATTGATTTTTCAGTTACATTTTTGGATAAACTATGCCTTTAAATCCCCAAAGAAGTTACATTTGATGCAAACATTGCTACACAATCTTTATCTTGACAGCTAAAAAACATGAGCTTTGCAGCTACACCATCAAGTTGCATAGTGATATTCACATCCATATTGAATTTGTCAGTTTGAGGTCATTTACTATGCTAGTGTATGCGTTTACAAAACAAACTTTTAACAGATATACAGTACACATTTAGAATTTACAGCTTTTCTCTTCCTGGAAAATAGACCAAAAATATTGTTGACTCATATGCATGGCTGCTTACAAACATATTATAAAATGGTTAAAAATGCTCTCTAGAATGAGAGTGTCCCATTCAATAATTACAAAAACCACCAAGCACACATCTAAGCATGCAGAAAACAGCTCAAAGATACAAAGTCATATGCAAATAATTTGATTTGACTATTTGAACGCATCGATGAACCACTAATGACAGTTGGTCTCTTCATCGCACTCAAATATTGTCTCGTATAATGCAGTATATACTGTATACTGTCATTTAGTTGTACAATAAATAAACTTTATACAGAATTCTATGCTTTTGTCACATTACCTCATTATACTGCATGTGTATTTCCAAATTATCTTAGAGATAAAAAGGTATTCCACATTTTTTTTTATAACATTTTGTGTTAAAATGTCTTTTACAGTAACATTTGGTAGTCTGATCTACTAATGAGTTGAGAAAAAATTTAGTTGATATTACTAACGTTGCATTGTTGAAAAGTCAAGTTATGCACATATGCAGTTTGCATGCAACATGCTCTGTTGCATACTGCACATTTGGGCGAAATGAAGCATGTCATCAATTATTCCATGCATGTAGACAATTTGCATATTGTGCACAATATATAAGCTGCAGAAATAGGAGAATGGTAGTATGCCATTCTGAATAAATTTTGTATTTCAAGAGGAAATAAATCAAGGAAAAGAAAATTGAGTTGTCAAACCATTTCATTTGGCTAAAAAATGGCATGCTATCTGTTGATTTTTCTAATCTTTAGCTGACAAACATGAAATAATTACATGGCGTGACCCATTTTTCAAGGACAAGTGACTTGTCCACACTTATGTCCTCATCAGCAGCCACTACTATAAACACTCTCATTAAATTTCTTAGCTTTGGAAAAGTAGACGCAGTGTTAAAAGACGTGAGTGCTGTTTGACTTGTAAGGATGTTTGTATGCTTTCCATGTCCTGCTGTTGCTTTTATGTGGGCTATCATCTGCAGGTGCAAGTCTGAGGGGTGATGAAATTCAGGAAAGCACGAGGAAACTCTGGTGAGAAATAAAATATGACTGCACATGTGGTGGACGGCATTGCCCTCTCATTTCTCAACACATCAACCTGCGTGCACATGCCATGAAAGCGTGGGAGAACACAGTCATCAGCTTCAGAGGATTCCTGGAAACGTTAACGTATTGCAGTGAACATGAGAAAGAGAGAGAAATAACCTGGTCACAGCACCTCGTGGCACACAGAGGCGAAAGGTGCTGGTTGTTTATGATTTCTTATCTTATGCTTAATAAAACAACAATTTTCTAATTGCACCAAATCAGCCTCGGGAGAGTTCGTGGCCAGAGGTTGCCAAGCTACACGCTAACTCATTAACAGCGGGAATTCAAGCGGATGTTTCTGCACTTTCATCCAGGCACGCGTGTGGCAATCTCTTTTAGATAAAACACTATGTGCACGGCTACTCAGCAAAGAACAAATTAAATCAAGGTTTTTACAGCGGCTAAGGTTAACTCTAAGTAGTCAACAGATGCTCTCTTGGAAATATCTAATGGCTACTTGATTGTTTTTTTTTACTAGAATGCTTAATTAATGAAAAAGAATCACTGTGAGGCTTTGCAAACAGTGAGTGAAGGAGAACGCCGAAGCCCTGTGGCTTCAGAGACTCAATGAAGAACATCTCAAGAGCAGATTAAATATATAACTCTCAGCCGTCCTTCATTCTGTTCAGAGGCCGAGAGGCAACTGTGTTCAATGCGCACTGATGTGTTGAAAATGAAGTCATGAGAGAATATGGACTGTCCTGTGGTCACGCTGCTGGCACTGGTGACTGAATCTCTCAAAGACAAACGTCATAAAGGCTAACAAAGTCTTAGATCAACACCTTGGCCACACAGTGAATCTTCATGACATTTTTATTGATTTTGGACAAGGAATTTTACTGAATTATTTTATAGAGACTGCAGGATCGCTACTGTATGTCAGCAACCAGTTCTTATGAATAAAAGATAACCTCTTCATGAATGAACATCAGAAGGTATGGTGAAAGCAACTTATTGAAATGTATCATGTCTCATGTAATTACATAAAACAGCTTGTGAACAATATGTCACTTAACATTTACCTTAGGAAGCCATTCTTGTTAGCTGCCTACTCTCAAGATTATTACTTTACTAAATGTATGCATTATATTTTGTATATTTATTATATTATGAATGACAGTGGAGGCTTATTTAAGTATAAAACATTTTTATCATGAAAAAGTCTCTTATGTGACATTTAAATGTGTGTAAAAATTTAAATCTTGATTATTATACGTAAAACTAAACAGCAATTGAATTCCATAGTGGACTTTAAATAGTTTATTAAATTTTAACCTTTATTATTATAATAACGCATTGAGAGGGTTTCCTGTGTATAATTTACATATATTTTTACATGTACTGTACCTGATATTTGTCCACATGAATCAATGCTGAATCAAACTAATCAAAATCAAATTAAATTTGTGAATCTGAATTGAACTGAATCAATATTCAAAAAGACCCTCAAGTGACATTTATCACAGTGACCAAGCAACATAGCCAATAAAATCAGGTAAATTAGGGCAAAACTTAAGAAATATACTGCATATTCACACAACACTTGACATTATACTTATTTGAGTGCCTTTTCCAGCCTTCAAAAGAACAAAAAAAATGTGTTAAACGACATAATATATTTAATGGCGCTGCCATGAAAAATTATCCTGGCATGGGTTAATGCTAGGGTCAATTAACATGAACACCTGAGGGGTTTCTTTTAACCTGTCAACTGATTCAAACAACCAAGGACTCAACCAAGAAATCACTGCAGCACTATTAATGTTATGCTGTAATGGTGCTTCTCTTGTTGTTTCTTCTGTCGTGTGTTGTATTGCACATTGAGTTACAGGAACACACATATCACTGGCACTCAGAGTCACTCAGGATGTGAGCCAGTGGGGGGCAGCAACACATGGACTGACATGTTACAACATACATTTGTTAACAAATCCCATGTGTTTCTCCTTGCCGTTTGTTTGCACTCCTAAACGAAACATTTATATGACAGCAAAACATTTAGTAATGTAATGCATGTCAAGAGGACCCAAATGAAAAACATTGCAAAGTGCAAAAGCGCTTGCCTCACTAAACCGGAGCCTCCTTTTGATAATAGAAGCAGTTCCGTCAGCGTACGGGCGCACCGCCCACAGCGGTAGCAGATTGCATTGAAAGTGAGTGGGGCCAGACCCAGCAGGCCACTTCCCCTCACGGGCACGGAGTGGAAAACGCAGCCTAAAGCACGTATGTGATTGGTACAACACTTAAACACTGACAGAACGTGGCTTAACATTAACACTCCGGATGCTTGAAATTATGACCTGTGAATAGATAATGAAATCTTTACAGAGGTGATGCCGTACAACTGATGTTTTTTGGTGGAGAAAGCCAGAGGGCGTCATGTTATACAGGTGACTCAGAATCGTGCCTCTCCAATCAGAGATGAAATATGACATCTCTCTTCTCTCCTCAGTGACTAAATAGGTCAGAATTGAAATAGGATCACAGTGTTGTCAAGGCTTTCCTACCAAGTCGCCATCAGCCAATCTATTATGAATGCTCTCACATTTTTCTCAAGTATCACCGCTTTTTATAAAGAATGAAAACGGAAAGCTTGCTGATAGAATTTAGGTAGCAAATCTCAGGGAGAAGAAACAAATTGGCTTGTAGTCTATGCAAAGAATGCAGAATGGTGCTGGCAAATATTGCTTGTGTAAGTTTGGGATTAAATCATTCTCTCTTAAATACTGATGACGGACATCTTTTATTTACAATGAAGTGGTTTCCAAGGAACAAAACCAATAGTTTTTCACAGCATGCCAAATGAGCAAAAGCTTAATAGCTGCATCTGCACATTTTCTGCACTTTTATCCAAATCGACTTACAATGCATACAAATTTATTTATGCATCTGAATATGGAAATCAAATCTATGACCTTGCCATTACTAGAAACTTTTTTACACATTTTTAAATTCACTTACATTTAAATTCATGCATTTGGAAGACATTTTGTCCAAAGTCACTTACATTGTATTCAAAGTATATATTTGACTAGTTTAGTCATTCCACTGGGAATCATACCTATAACATTGCTGTTTCTACAAAATCAAACTTAAACACCATTTTAAATGCACTTATATCTAGATCTATGCATTTGGGAGACACTTTCGTCCAAAGTGACTTACATTGTTTTCAAAGTATATATTTGACTAGTTTAGTCATTCCATTGGGAATAAAACCTATGATATTGCTGTTGCTGCAAACTTAAACACCCTTTTAAATGCACTTACATTTAGATTTATGCATTTGGCAGACACTTTCGTCCAAAGTGACTTACATTGCATTCAAAGTATATATTTTATCAGTTTATGCATTCATTGGGAATCGAACCTATGACATTGCTGTTGCTACAAACTTAAACACCCTTTTAAATGCACTTACATTTAGATTTATGCATTTGGCAGACACTTTCGTCCAAAGTGACTTACATTGTTTTCAAAGTATATATTTGACTTGTTTAGTCATTCCATTGGGAATCAAACCTATGCCATTGCTGTTGCTACAAACTTAAACTTAAACACCCTTTTAAATATTAGTAAATATTACTTCTTACCTATAAGCCCCTAAATGGTTTAGCTCCTGCATACCTAACTAGTCTCCTACCACGCTACAATCCTTCATGCTCCCTAAGGTCGCAAAATTCTCGACTTTTAGTAGTACCTAGGATAGAAAAGTCCACTAAAGGAGGAAGAGCCTTTTCACATTTGGCTCCCAAACTCTGGAATAGCCTTCCTGTTAATGTTCGGGGTTCAGACACACTCTGCATGTTTAAATCTAGATTAAAGACTCATCTCTTTAGCCAAGCATTCACATAATGTATCTCATAACGTTGTACTTCAGTTACATCTGATCACATACAGATCAACATTCTTCAGCTTGGGCTAAACACATAATTTTTTGCTTGGTTGGAACAGCAGCTACGCTAATTATTTCTCTATTTGTTTCTCTGTTTCTGCCACGGGATTCCCATCCCGTGGTAACTAGGAATTATACAAGATTCAGTCCGGATTCAGAATACCTAATAAGAGATGATGCCAACCCCTCAGAGGACCGCCGATGATGGGGTCGCCAAATGAGCTCCAGAGACGGATCATCAATGAAGACATCGCCAACCTAGATGGCCATCGGCGCTACTCCACAGGAACCTGATGAGTTCTCTACAATCGGACATTGGTACAAACTGCTGTTTTTGTCTGGCCAGAGGAGAACTGGTCCCCTGACTGAGCCTGGTTTCTCCCAAGGTTTTTTTCTCTCCATTTCTGTCACCTGTGGAGTTTTGGTTCCTCGCCGCTGTCGCCTCTGGCTTGCTTAGTTGGGGACACTTTCCAGCAATATCGTATACTATTGTGATTTCTTGATTTCTAATTGATTGTTTACAATAATGCGTTACTTACACACTATGGTTTTGTTTAAATACTGTGCAGTTGCTTTGACACAATCTGTATTGTTAAAGGCAATAAATAAAGGTGACTTGACTTGACTTGACTCAAATGCACTTTAGATTTATGCATTTGTCAGATGCTTTCGTCCAAAGTGACTTACATGGCATTCAAAGTATATATTTTATCAATTTATGCATTCACTGGGAATCGAACCTATGACATTGCTGTTGCTACAAACTTAAACAGACTTTTAAATGCACTTATATTTAGATCTATGCATTTGGCAGATACTTTCATCCTAAGCAAATTACATTGCATTCAAAATATATGCTTTATCAGTTTATGCATTCACTGGGAATCGAACCTATGACACTGCTGTTGCTACAAACTTAAACACACATTTAAATGCACTTATATTTAGATCTATGCATTTGCCTAGTGCTTTAATCCTAAGCAAATTACATTGCATTTAAAGTATATGTTTTATTAGTTTATGCATTCGCGGGGAATCTAACTCATGACATTACTGTTGTTGCTACACACTTAAACACACTTTTAAATGCATTTACATTCAGATTTGTGCATTTGGCAGATGCTTTCATCCTAAGTGACTTACATTGCCTTCAAAGTATATATTTTACCAGTTTATTCATTCCCTGGGAATCAAGTACATGACCATGCTGTTGCTACAAACTTAAACACAGTTTTAAATATACTTATATTTATATCTATGAATGTGGCAGATGCTTTCATGCTAAACGACTTACATTGCATTCAAAGTATATATTTACCAGTTTATGCATGCCCTGAGAATCAAACCTATGACCGTGCTGTTCTTACAAACTTTTTTACACATTTTTAAATGCACTTACATTTTTAATGCATTTGCCAGATGCTTTCATACTAAACGATTTACACTGCATTTACGCTGTTGCAAATGTGTTTATTCTCAATCTATATAGCATGCAATTTAGACTGTCAAGGAACAAGAGAAACTGCAATTTATCAAAGTTACCCTTCATTTGGGGCTCTCTGTAGTGTTTCTCTGATGACAATGATCGGTGTCACACTACAAATTGCTTTGAGCTAAAGACAGTACTTACAGAGATGGCTCAAAAGCATCCACTCACACACAGACATTTAACTTTAACCACCATGTGCAGGACTGAGTCTCCAAAGTACTTAATTACTGTAAGTCTAGTTGAAGGAATTGCAGTAACTGTGACACTTCCAATAAGACTACAATGAAGACGATCTGTTTCTTTAAGTATGGTCAATGAATGAAAACACTTGCCAACACTGATGGATCAGTCCTATCCAGTATTCAAAACTGTGGTGAGTGAGTTAAAAAGAGTTTTGCATAAGGGTCAGATCTGGCTATACTGATGTTCTTTCATGGAAACAGCTGAAACTGGCTGAAAGTTGCTTTAAGTTTAAAAATAGCCCAAATTAATTGAGGATGAACTTGATGCTTTCAGCAAAAAGTGCTGCAATATATTACATTATATAACATATGAAAATCTGTCAAACAATACTACTGTGATTGCTACATTTCTAGATATAAAAAGTCCAGAGAACTTTGGAAAGCTAAGGATAAACATTATAAAAATTCAAATTAAAAAATGTACACATTTCAAGGTCAACATGAATGCAAATGTAAATACGCAGTAGCGTTTGAATTCAATGTATGAAATGATTCTCCTGAAATCACAGCACAGTCCTGAGCGTTTTCTCTCTGATAATATGATTTGTTCTGCAATGTGAGGTAAATAATTAATACAAAGGCTCAGTCAGCCAGTAAACAGGATCATCGTGTCCATGTCTAATGTGAGGTAAATGTTTTCCGCCCCTTGAGACATGCTGTAAAGTGGAGGGGAAATGTGATCCTGTCCAGCCAGCTGTGCAGAAGATCGATCACGTACATTGATCACAGGTTCTAAGCATTAACAAGCATAGAGAGACAAAGAGACAAAGAGAGCTGGAGTGATGTTTTCATTCACAACGGGCTGATCACTGCCACCAAGCTCCTTCACCATTGTTCTGCCCTTCACATGCCTGCAGCGTGTCAAGTTCAAATGTTAATTATTCTCCATGGTGCATGAAACAACCATGCTGCAAAAAGCAATAAATGTCATCAAAACAGCAGGTGCATGCAATTTATTTTTTAGAAAGCTCAATTATCTTGATATTCACTTCAAAGTTCAACTTTGAGGATTTTTAACTCCATCCCACGTTATTACTTAAGGTGCTCTAGCAAATGTTCTTGTTTTTCTGCTCAAGGAAAACAGCTTTAACGAAGCTCTTGACAAAACGTAAGATAAGAGAACAAAACAGTCGTTCATCCTTGTCCTTGGTTTGTTAAAACGATGCTTCTTGCTGGCTGCTTGCAAACAACATTTCTCTTGTCATAAATTTACCATAGCTTTTTTCCTTTCCACGTCTCCCAGAATTTATGTCTGAAATAAACTTGAACTGTGGCCATGAAAATGCTTATATCCCTCTGGTAACGCGACTAACTATTTGCAGCATCATGGCCAATAAATCACACGCCGTACGGCCTGTCCTGGCCGAAGCGTTTTCAGACCCATTTACTGCTGATAATGCCTGCAGTTGTCCGGGTCTCGGAGGGGGAGGCAGGCAGGTGAGCTCATGAATCATTCGCTTCTTTCATCAATGCTCACCTACGGGGCAGGTTTAGGGTTCTGCAGAACATGAGGGGATAACGGGGTTGAGGAGGGGGCCATTTCCCATTGCTCAGTGCCAACACGCTCGCATTAATTAAAACATAACCAGGCTGAGTGCATGGTGGGATTTGCTCATTAAATAGCACACATTTCTTTCTGAACACACACTGCTTTTATCTATTCATTTTCAGTGTGTTTGTGTGCACAAATATACACTCATAACTAATAAAATCTGTAAATGCAATGCAATAAAAAAGGTGTTTGCATTAGACTTGAAAAGATCAATTATTGCTTTCTATTCGATTTTGACATCAAACATAAACAGACTCATAAACAGCACATAATACATGCACACACATCATTCTGACATAAGAATATGCTTTTGCCAGTTAAATGTATTTGACAGTTAAATCTATTTGTGCTACACAGCTCTTTACCAAGAAAGATGTAATTTTATGAAAGAACAAGCTACTGAATAACTCAATAATAAAATAATAAAATAAAATAAAATAAAATAAGGAAATCTGTGGTTAATAACTTTCTTTTGAATTAAAAATAAAATAAAATAAAATTAAAAAATGATTATTTTATTGTCCTTTAAGGCAATTTGTTTGCAGCAGTATAGGTTCATATATGACAATATAAACATATTAAACAAATAATATAATGAACTATTTAAAAAATGGTTGCTGCAAGAATAAAATAATAAAAAATAAAACAATTACATGTATTATATGTATTTGTCCTTAAATTACCACAATGGGATAAAAAAATAATTACTTACTTAATTAAAACCAAAAATCTATGTTTATCTACTTTTTTAAAACTTTCTTTTAACTAAAAATATTATTTTATTTTATTTAATTAAAAAAATGATTTTATTGTCCTTTAAGGCAATTTAACAAACAAATAGTATAATGAACTATGTAATAAAATGGTTGCTGCAAGAATAAAAGAATTCTGTGCATTATATGTATCTGTCCTTAAATCCCTTTACTTACACAAGGGGATAAAAAAATAAAATAAAATAAAATGAAATGAAATAAAATTGAATGCCAAATGTATATTTTTTATATTATATCATAAATTTTTAAAGCTTTCTGAAAATCTGTGGTTAATGGTTGTTTACTCCACAGTTCACATGTTTATTGGAAAGGATATAAAGCTACTGTAAGCACTGTAAATTGATGATTTAAGATGATCACATCTGAAGAAACAATGACTTCATCAGTCCCGTGCTTCACAGATAGCCTTGGGCACTTCAGACTGGAGCACAAAAATCTTTCCTGCTGACAGATTTGATGGAATATTTTATTAACCAGCGCTGGCTTGATATATATACACTCTTGAGTTTCAATCCCCAGTGCGTGTCAAGGCCAGAGATGGACCACTTTGTCCTGTGGCCTATTATAGCAGTCACAATCTAACACCTATCTATCCACCATCTGGGAGAGGCTCCATAAAACTCCCATAAAAAGACAGAGTGGCTGGTCACTTGCAGATCGCCTTCAAAGGACACGGCTCATAAAACACACATGCGTGTATTCGAGAATCGGTCAGGGTACCTACCAATATGAACAGTCAGAACATCAAATCCGAGTTGTAATGCAGTCCATCCTAATTTGGGCCACGTCAGAGCCTTTGAAACTCAACAGATTAATGACTGTAATGAAAGTCATCCGACACTCATTTGGCCTCAGACAATCTAATTAACAACCCTGCGATTCGGGATAAAAAGACAGTCCATCAACGCTTCTTTCTATCAAAAGGAAACACTGTTAGGGAACTGACCACACAGATACATGACATTGGTGTGTTTGATATGCCTAAAGACATTCATTTGAACTGAATGCTTGTGTGACAGAGAAAGCAACATTTTACTGTAAGTGGATTTATTATCTGTTTTCTGTATCTGTTATCTGCATTAATATTTTAAATCGGTTTAAAATCAGTTTTATTTTTCATTTTTGTTTTGAGTTAAATTTTTGTTATATACACTATCAGTCAAAAGTTTTTGGACAGTAAGATTTTAATGTTTTTTTAAAGAAGTCTCTTCTGCTCACCAAGTTTGCATTTATTTGATCCAAAATACAGAAAAATCTGTAATATTGTGAAATATTTTTCTTTTTTAAAAAACTGCTTTAAAAAAAAACTGTATTTTTTTTTTACTGTAAGTGGATTTATTATCTGTTTTCTGTATCTGTATTATTATTTTAAATCAGTTTTTTATTTTTCATTTTTTGTTTTGAGTTAAATTTTTGTTATATACACTACCAGTCAAAAGTTTTTGGACAGTAAGATTTTTAATGTTTTTTTAAAGAAGTCTCTTCTGCTCACCAAGCTTGCATTTATCTGATCCAAATTACTAAAAAATCAGTAATATTGTGAAATATTTTTTATTTTTGAAAAAAAATGCTTTCTATTTGAATATATTTTAAAATATCATTTATTCTTGTGATCAAAGCTGAATTATCAGTATCATTACTCCAGTCTTCAGTGTCATGATTCTTTTGATTCGATTGATCAGAAATCATTCTAATATGCTGATTTGCTGTTCAAAAAACATTTGTATTATTTTATTAATATTTAAAACAGTTAAGTACATTTTTTTCAGGATTCTTTGATGAATAGAAAGATCCAAATCTCAGCATTTATCTGAAATAAAAGCTTTTGTAACACTATACTATACCATTTAAAAACTTGGAGTCAGTATAATTTACCTAATAAAATACTCTTAATAGGTAAGGATACTTTAAATTGATCAAAAGTGAGGATAAAGACATTTATAATGTTACAAATGATTTTTATTTCAGATAAATGCTGTTATTCTGAACATGTTTATTTGAGCAGCAAATTAGAATACTAGAATGATTTCTGAAGGATCATGTGACTGGAGTAATGATGCTGAAAATTCAGCTTTGAAATCACAAGAATAAATTACATTTTAAAATATATTCCTACCGTCTAAAACTTTTGACTGGTAGTATATAGTATATATATATATATATATATATAGCTGAAATAAAAAGGTTTTAATAATTTATTTGAGGTCATTATTTCAGTTAATGTTTATATTATTTATCTTATATTTATGTTTGTATTTAAGTGACATTTTTTTAAGGTTTTAGTTTTCATTAACTATAACAACTCTGCTTTGACATCAACAAAAAGTTTACAGGTCTATTTATTTTGTTATCCAAGCTATTTATTATTATATGTTTAGTTGCATTATTAGATGCATCTAGGGCTATGTTGTTCTACAACCACAAATCAGAACAGACCAGCATCTCCTATAATTATGTGTTATTACAGTAAATATTCATAATACAATTTGAATCTGATACGTAAAATAGGATGTTAAAGATGTCTTATTTTACCGAAAGCCCACATATCCGCTCGGCTTTTACAAATGTTGACTCCCATTATGTGTTGCCAGAAAGCTTTAATCAGCACACGTCAGTGTAATAGCAGCTCTCATCATCCAGAGACCAAAGCAAAATTATTTTTCCTGTTGAACCAGGATTACAATCAGCCAGAAGCCAACGTTGAGGACGCGACGGGTCAAATCTCTGGAGAACGGCTGCTAGAAATGCAAAATTAGTTGTACTGCCAATTCGACAGGAGAACTGTCTTTTTGTTTTTATTTTATTATTTATTCTAATAAATAAATTAAAAAAATAAGTTACTGAATTTATGCTGTGAATAAATGTTAAGATTAAATTAAGAAAACTATGTGGCGTTAAGTTATTAATTAAAGAGTTCAAATCCTTATTTCCTGAACAGATTTTCATAGTCTAGAATTTCCTATTGGCAAAATCAATACCCATCAGTCTTGCTGTTAAATCATCTGACTTCATTTTTCTTTTAAAAAAAAAAGAATATTCACACATATAATGTACACTACCAGTCATTAGTTTTTAAACAGTAAGATCTTTAATGTTTTTTTAAAAAGACTCTCCTGCTCTCCTTATTTAATATTGTGAAATAGTTTTACTATTTATAATAACTGCTTTCTATTTGAATTTATTTTAAAATGTAATTTATTCCTGTGATCAAAACTAAATTTTCAGCATCATTACTCCAGTTTTCAGTGTCACATGATCCTTCAGTAATCATTCTAATATGCTGATTTGCTGTTTAAAAAACATTTGTTATTATTATTATTATTATTATTATTATTATTATCAATATTTAAAACAGTATTTTTTCAGGATTCTTTGATGAATAGAAAGATCCAAAGACCATCATTTATCTGAAATAAAAAACTTTTGTGACATTACTATACCATTCAAAAGCTTGGAGTCAGTATAATTTATTTATTATTATTTTTTTAATTGATCAAAAGTGATGATAAAGACATTTATAATGTTAGAAAATATTTCTATTTCAGATAAATGCTGTTCTTCTGAACTTTCTATTTATCAAAGAAACCTGAAAAAAATCTACTCAGCTGTAATTCAAGCATCAAAATAATAATACTTTTTTTCTCGGTTTCCTGAGTAGCAAATCAGAATATTACAATAATTTATGAAGGGTCATGCGACTCGAGTAATGATGCTTAAAATTCAGCTTTGAAATCACAGAAATAAATGATATGTTAAAATATATTCAAATAGAAATTTTAAGTAGTAAATATATTTCTAAATTTTACTGTTTTTGCTGTACTTTGGATCAAATAAATGCAGGCTTGATGAGCAGTAGAGACTTCTTTTTACAAAACAAAACAAAACAAAACAAAACAAATTTTTAAATCTTGCTGCCCTAAAACTTTTGACTGGTAGTGCACATAAAACCTTTTTTGTACATTTACAGGCCTGTTAAAGTGATTCTAATTATGTCTTAGGGACATAAACATTTTATAATTAAATGCAAAACATGCAAGACATGGGAGGATCTAGGCTATGTGTGCAAACAATCAAATTAGAAGAGGAAATATTTATCAAGCCACAGCATCATTTTTTTAGCAACTTGCTGATGTTTTGTAACTCCTACAAAAAAAATGTTTTGTAGGAGTTTTTTTCTAACCATCACTGAACTACAAAAAAAGATGCCTGCACTATTGTGCCAACAGCATTGTTAGCACACCTGCCGTTAGTCTAAAAGAGAATTTTTTACTGGTTTCTCTCCACTGCACATGCACTGAAAAGTTGTGAAAAAGTTAGAGAGAATGTAGGGAAAGTGTTCTTCATTAAAGGGAACAGCGAAGGGGATATATGTGTGCTGAGGCATTGTGGGAGATGTTCAGTAGGGCCTGACAGAAGAGTGTTTTTCACCAGTCAGTCTTTCTCATGACAACAAATGATATGCAGAGCGTGAGCAGATCTCACGATGCAGACTGGAAAAAAAACACATTTCCTTGCCTATACTTCTTTTACAAAGAATTACACAAGTCTGAAAATAGAAAGAAAAAATAACACTGCATTAACGTAATTTCGTCATCTTCAGTCTGCATTTTAATAAACCCCTCAGGACAGTATTTGTAGGTTTTTCTCAATGGAGAGTTGCTGTTTTGACACTTAAGTCACGCCTCCTACATGACATGAGAGTACTAACTTCAAAAAGCTGAATCGTTCAACGAATCACGCAGCTGAAGTACTGCACATACTTCAATCATGTCAAAAACAAAGATGCTTCCTGCTGTGTTTTATTATTCTGTTTATAACCAACAGCATATAGCATGTTAAAAGAACCACATCAAATATTCACCTTCAAGGTTGGAAACAATATGAATAATTTATTAGCAACAATAAAACTACAGTATGTTGTCTTAATGGTTATTTAATGAGAAAACCAATAGAAGTTTTGTCCATAAGTTGCATTTGAAAAAGTTTCAGACAAACTTTGATAGGATTGACTACCTTGCAGCCTATAGCGGTCCGTCAAGAATGATTACTTTTTTCCATCACATTACCTAAGTTGAAAGCATTTATATTTGACTGTTATTTGTGCTGAAATGTTACTATAGTTGTATTGAATATAACTGCAAGTCCATATAACAGCAAGTAGTATATTGTGACTCAGCTAGATAAATGCTAAACAGCTGTTTTTCTTCTGACTTTTTAATGCAGCTCACATAGATGCATATTTAGGTCCTTCACAGGCTTTAATAGATGCACAGACAAGGGTGAGAAAGAGACAACTTCATCACAGGCTGCCCTAATAGCTAATAAATAAGTCTGGTCTGCATGAAAGTGATAAATGCAAAAAGTGTTTGCGTCGTTTGGCTCATTGCTTTCCTGTCTGTTAGTTCAGATTTCTCATTTACCTCTTTTGCAAGTAATTTACACCTGCCTGTTTTGATAAACAGCTGAAAATGAAGCCATTTCAAACAAAAAGCATTATAGCCATGACAATTAAATATTGTTATTGCAAACTCTATTTCCATTTGACCTTATTTGAATGTATTGAATTTATTAAATATCACTTGGAGTCTGTTGATAACCTGGGTAGACAAAACATGTTTTACTCTTAAAGCCAATGAACATTAATCTGTATTCTTCACCAGTACTTTAAAATATATTATGTGCTATATATTTTGGGTGGAATTTGCTAAATAATTACAGAGCTTTAATGAAACACTTAAATTCAACTAAACAAGGCTATTTGTCCACATAGACGACCTACTAAAGTCACATTTACAACCACTGCAGGCATGAGGATTAAAGCAAAACACATTTCAAGTCTTGTTAAATGTTTGCCAGTAAAAAGGATACAAAACAAAACTGATAAAATGCTTTTCCTTATCCTAGATTCCAGTGTAAACGCTTATTACTCACGGCTCACTAGTGTCTAAAGTTATAGAGCTGTGTTATATCAAAACCAGTTTGTTTACGGTGTATTTTATAAAGCACTGACCTCTATGTAGCTTGCCAAAGCGTCTGTATGTTTTGTATTATTGTTAGTTGTGAGAACTGCAAGCAATCTATCATTGTTTTTCCCTTTAACTGACTGAACAGCTAGAAATATTCACATAAACTGTGCCTTAAATCTAAGCCTTGCATGTGGCGCTTCAGAAAATATAATGAGTTGTCCAAGCTGCCACTGAAATTGTGCTGTAATACTGTCAATGCAATAATACATGTGTTGGAGTTTCAAACCCAGAGATTTAATAAAGACAACAACAGTTAATGTGATGGAATGTGTTTAAGATCTTCAGAGAAAATCTGAATCTGAGATGACTGGTCAAATGAGGCTGGTGCATTGCCTCTGAATGCAAATAATTGAAGTACTTTGGAGTTTGAATTAGATTTGGATGTAAATGTGACACCATCCTCATGCAAATTAGATTTTACGACAATCAAGTCTGTAATAATTCTCAATAGCTACATCTACAGCATTCAAGTAATCTGTTTATAATAGGATTGATGGCTCAATCGGACTGAAAACCCTTCATGTAAACATCTAATTGAGCTTGATCGGAATTAAATTTCAATTAAATTGAAAGGAGTGGTGTAGAACTAAAATAATCTCATTAACAGGAAAAAAGTAAGCACAAAAGCTTGAATCTGGCTATATTCTCAATCACCTTCAAAAATATCTTGTCTTGACACTTATGTTTACATACACTTCGCACCATATGAACGTGTGTTTATTCACGTCTCGTGTTTCAAACCGGTCAGATGAAACTGAATATTTAATAAATATTTGCTGAAAAAGCTCTTCTGACATGACTGTCAGGTGCTTTTGGTGGTATTCCAGTGCTCCAGTTTTGAACACACACAAAATGTTTTGTTTGGGATACATGTAATGCACATACAAATATGTGAATTGGATTGCATTTAGGGTTCATATAAACAAAAATTTTAGAATCTGAAATCAAACTGGATTTGTTCCGAAGGACACTGAGTGCATGTAAACATAACTAATGGCTCAATTACAGTAATGTTGTACTTGTGTGTGCATTGTGAAACAGACCTAAGATATGAATGGCCCATATATTACAGACCAATTTACTTGTTACAGATTGCTGTCCTCTGCTTGTTTTGTAGCAGCTTGTGACTATTGTCCCTGTCTATAAGTCCTGCTGATTGAGTCTGGCCCTTGATCTATGCTGGGATGAAACAAAAGGACTCCCTTCCAGACTCTGGTCGAACAACAAACAAAAGCAAGGGTAATTGAAAACCCTGGCCGCTCTGTTACACTGCACTGGCGGGAATGAAATGTGAGCGCCACGACTGGTCTACAGATTGGTCAATCCACAATGCTCTAACCCTTTCCCAATAAACCCTTATTGCATATAATGCGGTTTACAAGCTTATAACGTGAATCGCAGAACGATTCTCAGGAAATACAGAACGTGAAACGTGTAAGCCAGTGACCGCATTACTCACATTTTCAATCTGCACAAACACTGACCTCACGATATGTCATCCAAATCGTATTTCAGACACCTTCTTTACTAGAGATAGATGTTCAATGCGTAGCTGCACTTGCCATTACTGCGAGGTGGTTTACCTGCTGCATCACCCTGTCATGGCATGGAGAAACTGTGGTACATCATGAAATAAAAGTGGGGGGAAAACTACCTCTCTCCACATATGTTTACACTCCCACTCATTACTGAAATTACACATCATTTATCAGCATGGAGAGCCTGAATGAGCATGGGCAGAGCTGCTACAGGAGAGAGAGCAAGAGAGAGATGCTGTTTGGATAGAGTAGAAGAGCAGCTCTCCAACATCTAATTAGCTGAAGCTGTGTTTTCTCTGCATTTGCTGCGGCCTCCACATCTCCACCCAGAGATGGGAATCATCAGCTTAGGCCAGAGGTTCAAAACGGATACAGATGTCCAGGCCTGGTGTGCATCAATGATAAACACTGATACTGAGAGGGAATCCTACATTTAAGAGAAAAATTCACATATGTGACCCTAGACCACAAAACCTGTCATATGATTTATATAACATCTGAAAGCTAAATAAATAAGCTTTCTATTGATGTATGATTTGTTTAAATAGAGCATTTTTGGCCAGTATACAACTATTTGAAAATCTGGAATCTGAAGGTGCAAAAGAATCTAAATATTGAGAAAATCCCCTTTAAAGTTGTCCAAATTAAGTTCTTAGCAATGCATATTACTAATCAAAAATTAAGTTTTGATATATTTACGGTAGGAAATTTACAATGTATCTTCATGGAACATGATCTTTACTTAATATCCTTATGATTTTGGCATAAAAGAAAAAAAATATCATTTTGAAAATACATTGCATGGGTCAAAATGATATTTTTTTTCTTTAGTTTTGTGGTCCATGGTCACATTGTCCACAAATTCATTTAGGTGACATGCAATAGAACGCCTATTTAACGCAAAAAATAAAAATAAAAAAGTCATGATTGGATAGAAACAACAAGTTTTTGTGAAGCAACCCGGAAAGGTTTATTTAAGGTAACCTAAAAACGTGCTTCATGTGGTGACATTTAAATGCACTGGTTTAATATGACTCAATCACTGTGACTGCATCAGGATACATAAACAAATTTTTTTTTTTTTGGGATCAGATCTGGTAGAAACAGCTGCTCAGTTTTATTTTTCACATTGGAACCGTCATGACATAAATGCATTTCATTCAGCAATTAATGGAAGATTTGAAATGGATGAGACAACCTCTTCTCTTTTTTAATGCAATTAGTATGTGTACAGCATCATGATGTTAGAGCAACGCCATGAAACCAAAAAAAAAAAAAACACTGGAAAAAAACATCTGTAGGAAAATAAAAAGAAGGTTTGGGCAGGACCATTTCTGACATTATGTCTCTCTCTCTCTCTCTCTCTCTCTCTCTCTCTCTCTCTCTCTCTCTCAAGTATTTACTAAAATAAATACATCTTTCTATAAATAGCTGTGGCTATCTATTATACATATGAATATGTGCATATTTGGCAATGAGATGCATATGTAGGACATCAAAAGCGTACAGATGACACTTCTCTGAATTACAACTACTAAAACTCTCTAAATGGTTAAATCAAACCTCCTGCCTGATCAGCCCAAACCAGGGTTTAAACTAGTTTAGTGCATGCAGATAACTAGTCATCGTGTCTTATTTTGATGTGGTAGCGTCTCCAGTGTCTACTTACGCACGTTTGTTTTATAGTAGGCAATATCTCGGAGCAGATTGGGGTTGTGCATATGCATTCCCTCCCAGTTATGAATCCACTGAAACTAGTATTAACATAACCATCATACTCCGAAAACTGTCTTTCTTTGACATGAAAATGCCATTTGCAAACTGAACAGAAGATGCGATTTGAATCGGAGAGATGGAGCGGACCTGCCCATGACTCAGTGCTGCAGCCGTCGGATTTCCTCCAGTTTCTCTCATCCAGAATCCCAAACTGACAGCTCATCACATAACCAACAAGCCATGGCAACACTTCACATTAACATGTCCATGTTACACATTTTGCGCTTTCATTATAATTAAGCAATGCGAATCAATCTGTGTGTAATCACACTTACTTCATTTGTACTATGTAACGTTACTTAACACAACATTAAGATTCGCGTTTTATTATAGATCACATATCGTTTTCGAACTGATTTAAACCTTTTTAATAATAAATCGAAATCTTAAAGTTAAAGATCTGACAAGTGCCACCAAGTGCTGATATGTGACCAAGAGACGAGCTCATTGATAGCCTACAGAACAAGCAACTGACAAGCTGACAAACTATATATTAAAATCATGTTAATCA
The DNA here is from genome assembly GCF_049309525.1 of Garra rufa. Taxonomy (NCBI): domain Eukaryota; kingdom Metazoa; phylum Chordata; class Actinopteri; order Cypriniformes; family Cyprinidae; genus Garra; species Garra rufa. Next base: position 4,192,474 of record NC_133372.1, on the reverse strand, counting down.
AATACTAATCGGAATGACATTTTAAATAAAATAAACAAAATAGCCAAATTAGCTTCCAATGAATGTCAAGTGACAGGTCGAACAACAACAACCGGGCTTCCCAAATGAAATAAAATAACATCACAACACATCTGAACGCTAACAGAAATGTTAAACCGCAACATTAAATGTAAAACTCAACTTACTTTTCAGCGCCTCATTGGTTAGTGTCGTTTCTATATTTTCTCTCGTCGTTGGCATCAGCTGAGACTATTTTCTCCTCAGAAGTGAAACAGGATAAAATCCTCCTCAGTTCAGCAGCCCCTGACTCAAATCCCGATGTTTCTTCTCCACAGACACCTTGCGCGCTCGCAAAGAAGAAAATTCAAGTATAATATATCCTTCAAGAACGTGTTCTGCCTGCAAGAGGTCCGTTTTCATAGAATAGCAAGAGTATTTTCGGGACCGGCTGTCATAGTGGAGCTCTCTCCTCCGCGCACTGTGCGGACAGGTTTCGCGCTCCTCTCACGAGCTCTGGATGTGCGCTCGGTCTGCCGCGCGCTCACAAACACACACACGCACGCGCGCACGCACTGATGCGCTTCATTCTCTACACCGGACACCGGAAGCGTCCTGTATACGTGTGTGGGTGTATTTCATGTTATCGTACACAGTTTTCTAGGGCATCCCGAGAAACTGTGTCATCATTGCCACCTGGAAAAGAGAGCCATGTCGAGACAAACTGCTTTGTGCGCTGTATTTGCTGGTATGTCCTCAATTTAGGAAAAAAGATCGAGCCCTCACTAGTTTCTAGCTATTCTGTTTTGTTGGTCTCTGTGTTGCTTTGTGACACATAAAGCTTGATGCTTTGGCTTCTGTTGGAAATATTTTCATTGGTGGAGATGAAGAATGTGGAAAAGCAGTAGCTAAAACCAACATTATGAAAACAAAAATAGTTCCAAAAGCCAAAGAAGAATGAACTGTTTTTTGAATGAATTAGTGTTTTTGAAGGAATTGGTTGAATGAATGAGTCAATGACTCACTTAACAAACAGTCACTTGTCGCCACCTACTGGTGTAACGATTTAATCTGCAGAAACAGTCACCTTTTCTTGCAATTGCGAGTTTACATCTCGCAATTCGGACTTTTTTCACAAATTGCGTGATACAAACAGACTTTTTTGTCAGAATTGTGAGATATAAACCCCCGATTACGAGTTATAAAGCCCCATTTTGAGGGAAAAAAGACTAATATGTTCACAGAATAGCAAGTTTATCGCTCAATAAAGTCAGAATTGGGCAATTCTGAAAATAATATCACAATTGTAAGATTATATCTCACATTCCTGACTTTATGTCTCAGAATTGCAAGTTTATATCTCACAATTCTGAACAAAAAGTCAAAACTGTGAACTGTAAACTCGCAGTTGCAAGAAGAAAGTCAGAATTGTGAGATATAACTTGTAATTCTGATAAAAAAAAGTCACAACTTCGAGATATTAACTAGCAATTCTGAGAATAAAGTCACAATTGCAAAATATAACTCAATAAAATAAAGAAATGAAGTCTGAGTTGCGAGATAAAAACATGCAATTCTAAATTATTCTCGCAATTGTATCTCGCAATTCTGACTTTATTTCTCAGAAATGCGAACTTGTCAATTCTGACTTTATAACTCGCCAGTGCAAGTTTATATCCTGCAATTCTGACTTTTTTCTCAGAATTGTGAGATATAAACTCAGAATTGCAAGTTTATTGCTCAATAAAGTCAGAATTGGTCAATTCTGAAAAAAAAGTCAATCATGAGATATAAACTCGCAATTCTGAAAAAAAGTCACAATTGTGAGTTTATATCTCACATTCCTGACTTTATTTCTCAGAATTGCAAGTTTATATCTCACAATTCTGAAAAAAAAAAAAAATCAAAATCGTGGTATGTAAACTTGCAATTGCAAGAAAAATGTCAGAATTGCGAGATATAAACTTGCAATTCTGAGAAAGAAGTCACAACTGTGAGATATTAACAAGCAATTCTGACTTTATTTCTCAGAATTGCGAGTTTGTAAATGCAAGTTTATATCCTGCAATTCTAAATTTATTTCTCAGAATTGCAAGTTTATATCTCAATTCTGAGAAAAAAAGTCAGAATTGCAAAATATAAACCAACAATTGCGAGTTATAAAGTCAGAATTGCAAGATATAAAGTCACAATGCAAGAAATAAAGTCAGAATTGCGAGATAAAAACTCACAATTATGAATTATTCTTGCAAATATTTGTATCTCACAATTCTGACTTTATTTCTCAGAAATGCAAGCTTGTCTTTATAACCTTTTGTCTTTATAACCTGACTTTATAACTCGCCAATGTAAGTTCATATCCTGCAATTCTGAAAAAAAGTCAGAATTGCGAGTTTGTATCATGCAATTCTGAGAAAAAAGTCAGAATTGCTAGATGTAAACTCGCATTTACAAGAAAAAAAGTCACATTTACCTTTTATATCTTTGATTCAATGTGCAAAAATGGGCTTCCATAGTCTGGAACAAAGACAGACAAGCAAAAAATTACAAACAGTTAAAAGTCCCAGTGCTTTTGAACCATTATATCATCACTGTTGGAACGCTGCTCGACCAATCAGATTCAAGGACCAGAACTACCTTTAATTTAGTCAAATATGAGTGGAAATGGTAAATTAAAGTGTTGATATTTTAGTTGTGCTGCAACAGTACTTATTACTGGAATCTTTAGAAATGGAGGCGGAATATTACAAACTCATGCCATTTTTTGACCTTGCACAGAGTGCCAGAAGACACTGTATTGATTTTTATAACAAGCCCTACATAGAACACAAACCAGATTATGTTATTCAGTCTCTCATTAAAATGTACAGACCCACCCGTAATCCTATTTAGAATAAGTTCATTAAAGACAAATGGCTGAAGTTAATGTACAATCACATAATTCATTTTACTCACATAGATTTATGTGCCTTCACACACCCTTGAATAGAATTTTCTCATATTTTCTTTTCGCATGTAGAATATGATGAGTGCTGCAATCCGGTTTACCAAGCACACACCTGCTCTCCACTTTCAGCCATCGAGGAAACATTTCTTTTCTGCACTGCCTCTTAAATTAACAGCCTCTCAAGCATTTCAAAATAGGCAGAAATTTACAACCTCTCAAGCATTTCAGATCGGTACAAAGGATAATATTTTTGGCAGTGAGCTGTGATATTACAGATTGATTTTTAATACTTCATCCAATAAAAATGATTTCCTTCCTTTGGTTTCAAAGGAAAAACAACCAAAATACAGAAGGGGAGGCCGATGGCTCGGGCCCTATAGGACATAAATCTTTTATCCACGGCTTCCGCATGGGAAAGAGATAAGGCGCAGGAAAACGAAACACTGACTGGCTCATCTGAATCTCCCAGCAGCTCTGTTCCCCTGAGTGGGCTGATGCACAGACAAATATGCCAGCTCCAAATAATGAAATAAACATCCTCGCTGCTTTGCTCGAAAATAAGCGAATATCTAAATATGTAAATGCCACAACAATATAAAGAACAGAAAGCAAACTCAATCTCAGTCAAGTAAATGCCAGCAACATTGTTCAGATAATGGGACATGAGAAGAATGCCGTTATTGTGGATGTTTTTGGGAAAACATTCATCAAGACACTATCTAGAAAATCGCACTCGACCGTCAGCCATTTATTCTATACAGCAGGATGTTTAAGCATAATTATGCTGTGCATCAAAATCAATGCACAACCTAAAGCGTTACTGTCTCATTTACAGTGCACAACCTGTCATGCAGTGAATCTTTCTTGCATTGTACATTGCTGTGCGATCCTAATCGTGTGACATACTGTATTCTATTCCAGCTGTCATCTATTTTAGTCACGCTTATTTGGATTAGGCTCAATGTTGTCATTGTCAACAACACGAAGAAACCCCAAAAGCAAACATCGCATGAAAGTTGGAGAAAGGAAATAGGTGTTGGAGAACATGCATGTCATCCATAAACTAGAAAACACAAGCCAAACAGTCAAAATGCATTGACTGTGCATATGCATGTCTTTTAATTCAATGACAATGACTAGATAAAGGACTGCAGGACCCCTTACGAAAAAGAAGATTAAGTGTGCTTTTAGTATACTTATTTTTTTATTTTTTATATACTTCTATACTTAAAATGACATTTACTTATACTTAAAAAAGTCAAAATATATTTGAGCTATTGTGCTCGTGTTTTCATTGTTGTACGCTACACTCTTAAAAATAAAGGTGCTTCAGGGTGCCTTCAGGATTGCAAGTTTATATCTCACAATTCCGACTTTTTTCTTGCAGTTGCAAGTTTACATATCACAATTTTGACCTTTTTTTTCTCAATTCTGAGAAATAAAGTCAGGAATGTGAGATATATACTTGCAATTGTGACTTTTTTTAAGAATCCCAAGTTTATATCTCACAATTTACCTTTTTTTTTCTCAGAATTGCCCAATTCTGACTTTATTGCTTTTACATAGTTTTACATATCTATGTTTTTGATGTTGTTTTATGTCTGACGATTGTGTTAGATTACATGTGGAAGCATCTGTTGTTTCGGTTTCTTCTTCACTTGCGATTTGGAAATTCTGTACAGAAGATGTGTAATAGTGCCCCTATACTCTTAAAAATAAAGGTGCTTTAAAAGGTTCTTCACAGCAATGCCATTAAAGAACCAAATGGTTCTTTATGGAACCCAAAATGGTTCTTTTAAGAATTGCAAGATATAATATAAACTCCCAATTCTGACTTTATCTCGCCAATGCAAGTTTAAATCCTGAAATTCTGACTATATTTCTCAGAATTGCAGGTTTATATCTCGATTCTGTGAGTAAAGTCACAACTGTGAGATATTAACTAGTAATTCTGAGAACAAAGTCACAATTGCGAAATATAAACTCACAATTCTGATAAAAAAGTCACAACTGCAAGATATTAACTAGCAATTCTAGGGGGAAAAAAAACACAATTAAGAGATATAAACTCACAATTCTGACTTTATAACTCGCCAATGCAAGTTTATATCCTGCAATTCTGACTTTATTTCTCAGAATTCCACGTTTATATCTCAATTCTGAGAAAAAAAAGTCAGAATTGTGAGATAAAAACTAACAATTGTGAGTTATGAACATGCAATCGTCAGACATAAAACAGCATCAAAACCATAGATATGTAAACTGTCGACCCATGAAGAGGTAATAATGACTATCAAGCTTTGGGGTGTTATTCAACTCTATCTATGTTTTGATTGTCATGAATAGTCTTTTTTTAGTGTTTTGTTCAGAATGTTGTTTATTTTATTTATTTTTTATTTATGAAACTTACCCATATTCCAGTGTTTTATAAAAAATAATAATAATAATGCATGAAGCTAGAATAAAATGTTTTTGTTTGTTCCCAGTTCTGTTCAGAAATTCATATTACAAAATATATACAAATTGATTCCTAAATAGGGACATAGTAGTATACTTAAATAATTCTGTAAAGTTCACTTGCTAAACTAATAGTTTACTGTGACTATACTTCAAAGTGTACTAAAAATGCATAAAAAAAGAATTTAATTAGTAAACTATCAGTACACCAATAAGTTCACTTTTAGTAAACTTACATTTATATACTAGAAAGTGGGCCAATGTAGTCTCAATGAGTATTAAATTAGTACACTTAAAAGTATACTGTACACTGATATATGTATACTTACTACAGTACATACAGTATACTTAAAAATATACTTGATCTTTAATTAAGTATACTTAAAATTAAAATAAACAAAGTATACTTCTTTTTAGTAAGGGACTTTGTATTTAGCCATATGGACTATGCAATAACCTAGAGTTTTTTGTGCAAACTGACTTCTGATCTTCATAGTATTTAGTTTATTACGCCTTGCAGTATGAAAGCATTTCCTTGTACTCTTACTACCATGTCAATTGGGTTTACGCACACTAATGGATTGCACTGGTTGTTATGTTGTCTAGGCAGACAGACGTATCATCACTGATTGAAAGCACACAGGTCAGGGCCTCTTTCTAATCCGGCTGATTAGTCAGGGTCTGCGATGATCTCAGCGCACCGTACAGACGGCAAACAATGCAACAACAGCTCGGCGTCATCCTTCACGAGCCCTTAGGGACCGCGTTTGACTCTTAGAGCCTCCTGCACCCTTTGACCTCCAGATCAAGCTCCTCAATTACTTTATACCTGCAGATGAGGATGGGTGGGGTCAACAATTCAATTAAAGCCAGCAACACACCCACTAATCACATCAGGACTGGCTGAGTTTCATTAGCGCTCCAGACTCTTCAAAGCCTTGCCGCTGTGTTAGTAAGGGGATTGGCCACCCGCTCTTTCATGCTTTAATTAAATTTGAAGTCTCGTTGTGCTATACAGGCAGGCTCAGTATTAGAGTTCTGAGGTTGATGAATGTTATGTAAAAACTAAAATGATTTCCAATGGAGCATTTTTAGTTAATGTTGAAATTGCATTAAGCAAAGACATGGAAGAAATGGACATTTCAATGTCATATTTCAAAAATCAAAAGAAAGACTGTTGCTTTACAAAAACAAACAAACATTATTTTCAGAATGACTATGAACATTTTATCCAAAATTCTTAATAATACAGAGAATAATTTTTTAAAATTGTGAACTATTTATTTATCATGGTAAAACTTGTTATGCTGTCTTTATGGTCATTTTAATTAATTAATTATTGTATTTTCTATAGAAATACAGTAAAATATGTATGAGAATCTGAACCATTATTATAATTATTATTAAAATATATTATTTATTAAAATACTGTATTTTTAATCATTATTTTCTATTTTAATAACAACAGCAATAGTAACAACAACAACAGCAACAATTATAAGTAGTAGTATAAATTTAATTTTCGTGAGATTTACCTAAATATGTTCCCCTAAATTCTCATTAATAAAGAAAATAATGGAATAATATTTAAATTGAGAAGAAAAATAATTATTATTTTTATTTTAATAGCAACAACAATATATTAGTAACAAAAGCAGCAGCAGTAATTATTATTAATATAAATGTAGTTTTCGTGAAATTTACCTAAATATGTTTCCCTAAATTCTCATTAATATAGAAAATAAATAAATTATATTTAAATTGAGAAGAAAAATAATTGTTAATTTTATTTTATTGTTTTTATTGTTTTATTGTTAATTTTATCAACAACAATAGCATTTTTTAATTGAGAAGAAAACTAATTATATTTTTTTAATAACAAAATACTAACAACAACAGCACCAGCAATTATTTGTGGTAGTGTAAATGTAATTTTTGTGAGATATGCCTAAATATGTTCTCATTTACCTAAAATTCTCATTAATACAGAAAATATCAAAATATTATTTAAATTAAAAAGTATTTTTGAATTATGCTAGAATCTGTAATTCTGCTTTTGTTTTAATCACCTCATTATAATTTTTTGTTTGAGAAGCTCCATTATCATAACAATAACAAATATATTATATTGTAGCTATTTTATAATAACAAAATTAACTTTATTATCACTATTAATACTACTGTTGATGTTATTAATATTATTATCATTATAAATGTGACTGGGACATGTTTTCGTAAGTTCGCTCAAAGAAAAATTTCTTAGAGAATTCTATGTGTTGATGACAGAGTGACAGAAAGAGGAAATGAGGACGAGAAGAGGCAGAGCTTCAAGGCAAACAAACTTCTTGAACCTTTGCAAATTTCAAATGAGCTCAGGCTAAATTGAAGTTCAAAGAAAGAGAGTGGATAAAGAACGCCAGCTGTAGACTGAGAAGTCACTGATGGGGAAAATACTCTGCAGGCTGCCTGCACTCTATTCAGGGTGATACGGGTGTGAAACGCCAAACATGCATTTGATCATATTGGTTCATCTTTTCGACTCAAGAAACAGAGCTCTAAATAAAGAAACATAACTTTTCTTCACTGAAACATCACATACGATCATATATAGTCACAACACATCTTTTAAAACTATTCTTTAGCACACACAGTGGGCCAAATACAACCACTCAAGCCACAGTTAAAATGTATGTAATGCCATTTGCATTAGACGAAATATCAAAGCAAAGGGAACCAACTTCACCACCTGGTGGTTTTGTGGTTTTTAATGGATATTTGAACTCTTTTAAGTTCACACAGGTGTCCTAGCAGAGCAACCACTACAGACATGTTCCACTAACCAAAGACAAACAATGCATGTGAAATCTTAATATTTACTACTTCCTTACTACATAGTATGGATTTATGAATGGCAGTGAAGCAACACAACTGACGCTGAAAGTCACATGACCATTTTAACAATATAGAACATCTCAATACATTAGAATGTTGTGAAAAAGTTAATTTATTTCAGTAATTCAACTCAAATTGTGAAACTTGTGTATTAAATAAATTCAATGCACACAGACTGAAGTAGTTCAAGTCTTTGATTCTTTAATTCTGATGATTTGGCTCACATTCAACAAATATGGTGATTGACAGATTGAGCCAAAAAAGAGATTGAACTCAGATTGAAAAGTCAACAATTATTAAATGGCCATGAGAAGAATGCAATATTAATGCAATACTAGAATTTGCAAAGGCATAACCACTGGACAGTGAAATGCTCATTGGGTCAGAAAAAAAAAACAGATGAAGACACACGTTAACCCCAAAAGAATGAACAATTCAAGTGAAGAATTTGGTGTGAAACCATCAGGAACCATTTAGTCCCCTGCGCTACCATTTTCTAGAATTGCAACCTACCTGGAGTCTCCAGAATCGCAATGTGTCAGGTTCTCAGAGAGTTTGCTTATGTAAGAAATCCTAAAAAATGACCCTCACTTAATAAGAATAACATGCTGAAGTGTTGTGAAATACATAAAGACTGGTTTTGTACAGACTTTATAGACAGGTAAGTTGAGAGTGGCTCTTGAAATACCAGCATTACATCCTCTTGCACCACTCTTTAAAGAATTTATTTTCCAGAATCTGTCAGTAAGTTTTGGGAGTTCATTTTTAGTCTATTTCCTATCCCGAAAAGTCTGTCTTGCAGAGATGGACTACAAATGAATGCCCAGAATTTATTTACTACCATCTTCTGGAAAATAAATTCTTGAAAGAGTGATACAAGAGGATGTGCTGGTTCTTCAAGAGTCACTCTCAACTTATCTGTCTATAAGGCCTATTAATAAAATCTTAAAGGTCTTCATGTATTTCACAACACTTCAGCATTTTATTCTTATTAAGTGAGGGTCATGTCTTAGAATTTTTTACCTAAGCAAAGTCTTCGAGAACCTGACACAATAAACTTCTGGAGACTCCAGGTAGGCTGCAGTTCTGGAAAATGGTGGCACTGGAAACTAAACAGTTCCTGATGGTTTTACCTTAAATCTTAATTCTTTAGCAGTTAACATTTTTTTTTCTTCTCCACCTGTTTTTGGCTGACCATGCTTGACCCAATGAGCATTTCACTGTCCAATGGTCATGCCTTAACTTTGCAAATTCTAGTATTGCATTAGTATTGCTTCCTTCTCATGGGCATTTAATAATTTTTGACTTTTCAGTCTGAGTTAAATCTCTTTTTTGGCCAATTTTATCTGTAAAAGAAAACATACCTGATAATTATGTACAGTACAACTGAATATAAGGGTTTTTTCACTTCCTACCTTCATGGACAATTACATATCACTTATAAATGAATAAATACACAAATAATAGTAATTATTAAGATTGATGTGGTTTGAAATTGATAAAATGTGCTTGAAAAAAAAAGATATGACCAGAATATTTAATAGTATTGCACAAATAATTATGTACTAACTGTATATGATTTCATGTTGCAGTATTTTTAGGGGTGCGTTCCTGTCACCCAATAGTTGGTCATCTTAACTAAACCAAGACCCAAAATTGCAGAAAGCAGACTATAACACTGACTATGCAAAATATACATGAATATAGGTCTTCACAGCAAGCAAACAAGCAATTGCACACTTTCTCAGATAGTCTGGATCGAATAAATGGTCTATTAAAGTGGCATTTTTATTTCACGTCATCTTTTAAATGTGGCTTAAACATATTTAAATGCCTTAAATACTTTTGGGCTGCTGTACCTGTTAAATATCCAGGGAGAGAGGAATGAGAGATCAGGAATGTAAGAGGAATAAGATGGACAGTAATTACACTGATGATTGAGCGTGAAGCTTCCCATCAGCTCAAGAAATGACGGCTCCTGTGGATCAGTCACTCTAAACTCTTCACTCAAACAGCTGTGGGGGTCTGACAGCTGGACCTCAGGATGTGAGAATGGCATGTTGTGTCTCTTTTCACAAGGAATTAAGATGCAGATTAAATATAGACAAAGTGTTGTGTGCCACACCACCAAAATAAGATCCCTCAGTGCCCAAGACCTCACATCACCCCATAAATGAAATCAACTCTGTCACCTCACTTGAAACATGCCTTCGGAGGGCATAAACTAACTACTCGCACTCTAAATCCAACTCTTTTTGATTATTTTATAGCTGATGTCTTGGGAATCACTGTTCCTTCACGACAGTATGAGTCCCAAAGCGGTTAATCTCCTCTGGTCTTCTTTGTCATTGAAAAATGACTGGCCTCACAATGCTGTTTTATGCACTTAAAGCTACAGTGTGTCATTTTGCACTGCTGGCAGCGCCAAATGCATTTGCAACCATAATGAATAAATCATTTCCAAAGAGGTTTTCCAACCGCTCTTCCAACCTGACATTTTTTAAATTATTATTATTTAAATGATGTAATTTTCGCTTTTATAAGCTGCTGACTGGATTGAGCCACATAGAATTCTGATGCAATGTTGTTACGATGACAATTAAGAATTTTTAATCTAAATTTATTTAGACAAACAATTAACATCATCCTAAAGTCAATCTATATCGGGCTATAAGTGTATTTTTATGGTTATAGTCTTGCATTAGAGACATTTGTGTAATGAGTGATGCAATAAAACATTATGAAAAGTGTTTCACTCAATTTGACTACTACTAGAACTTTTACTAACTTTATTAACTTTTTAACTAACACAATAAAAACATGATTTTTAAAAAAAATCTAAAAAACAGAGTTTGTTTTTGGCAAATAAACTCTTCATATATACATCATTCAAAAGTTTGGGATCAATAAGATTTGAATAAGTCTGTTATGCTCACCAAGGTTGCATTTATTTAATCTAAAATACAGGGGAAAAACAGTAATATTGTGAAATATTATTACAATTTAAAAAAAAACTGTTTTCTATGTGAAAATATTGTTAAATGTAATTTATTCCTGTGATTAAAGCTGAATTTTCAGCATCATTACTCCAGTCTTTGATCCTTCAGAAATAATTCTAATATGCTGATTTTTAATCAGTGTTGGAAACAGTTGTGCTGCTTAATGTTTATATTTTTTTATTTTTTTGGAACTTGCGACACCTTTTTCAGGATTCTTTAATGAATAAAGAATCAAAAACAACAATGACAAGTTTCATACTTGCTAAATAAAAATATTCATAAAAAAAAGAAAACAACATGTATGAATGTGTATATTGTTACAAAAACCTTTCTATTATAAATAAATGCTGTTCTTTTTAACTTTTTATTCCTTAAAGAATCCTGAAAAAGAATCACAGGTTCGTGGGGGAAAAAAAATAAAAAATAAAAAATCAGTACAACAGTTTCCAACACTGATAATAAATCAGCATATCAGAATAATTTCTGAAGGATCTTGTGACATTGAAGACTAAAGTAATGATGCTGAAAATTCAGCTTTGCATCACAGGAATAAATTATATTTTAAAATACATTAAAATAGAAAACCACTATTTTAAATTGCAATAATATTTCACAATATTACTCTTTTTCTGTATTTTTGATCAAATAAATGCAGCCTTGATGAGCATAAAAACGTATTTAAAAAAACATAAAAATTAACAATTTTATATATATATATATATAAAAAAAACATTTATTATTGTATAAACATATTGAAATATATTAATTACTCATGAAATCAATTAAAATAATGATGATGACATGATGACAAAATTATAGCACAGCAATATAATTTTATGATAAATGATAAAATGTTGATTTCACTGTTTATGCACATTAGACTATAAAAACAATAGTCTTCAATTGATCAATATTCAGAATGGTTTTAATCAAGTCAAATATGTTATTTAATATGACTTAAAAACAAAAGGTCATTTTTATAGGTCAGATCAAGTAGAATTAGCTCATTATCTCTCTTCTGCACAACTTAATGCCCAAAATATCTCTTTTGCACAATTGCATGTACAAATATCTCTTTTGTAAAACTTAATGTACAGTACTTATGTAAAGTTTTTGCAGTCTCAGTTTGTGTAGTAAACTATTTATAGTATTTATAGTATATATATATAGTCAGATGGTTAACTGTTGTATAGGAGAATAAAGCTTGACTTGACTTATGTTGTTACGTTTGATAATGTAATAAAGGACAATGAGTATTAGTGTCTGTACATTTGGCTCATGAGTCACTTGCAGCCTATTGTCAATGATAAGATCAAACTTTGTCCATTTTCTCTCAGTCAGACTCTCACTAATGCACCAGCCGTCATTTCACACTAGAGTTTTCTTCCTGAGCTATTTTCTGTGCGCCCTTAGCAACTCAGAAATGGGTTCTGTCTCACTGACTTCGTTAATAATCATAATTATCTGCACGTCTCGTTTATCCTGGCTCTCTCTCCCGCTCAACCGATCGGGTTTCTGACGTCATGTTGTGCGGTCGAGCACTGGGAGTTTCACTTTCGCCCTCTATCCAAACCTGCGCATGATAGAAAAAAGATATCAAACTGGTTAATTTTTAATCTCTTGAATGCAAAGCCATGTAGTGCAGGATTCTGCACTAATGGCCCCGGATTGGATAACTCGTGCAAGGCTCTGGAGATAACGGAGATCCTTTACTACTGGATGATGGGTATGATTACAGGTCAAAAGAAAACAAGCTTCTGTCAAAGCGCCGCAGTTGCACATACTGTCTGTCTGCAGTTAGAATGCTTCACTGGCTGTTCATGCTGGAGAACATGCTGTCTGAGCTGACATATGACAGCTGTCTGTATTTCTGTTTAATAGCACAAACCAGAAAAGAAACCCACTGCAAAATGTCAGGACAAAAATAAAGAAGCCTAAGTGTCTAAGTGTCTTCTTTCAAACATTTTTAGCTCAAGCACCTAATACAGAATTGTTTTGACATCTTTTAAACCATCAAATATTTAATCCTTTCAAGATTGCATTTGTAATGCAAAAACTGCTATTGATTTTAACAAATATCATTAACATAAACATATTCAGTAGATTTTCAGGAAAGTGAAGCTGCTACGCTCAAAACACTCTCAGAATTTTCAATATTAACCATGGAACAAAATACATGCTTTAGCATATTTCAATATTTATGCTTATTCATTTTTGGTACATGCAAAAAATGTTAGTAATAAATCATAATGTCTGTGTAGTTCTTTCCCATTAACTGCCAAAATGTCAGTTCCACTAACATTTTTTTTTCAGCTCATTGCAGGTTTATTGTAATTCTTTTCATGGAAATACAAGACATTTAGTTCCTGTGAATCATGGCACAACAAACAAGCCTGTATTAAGAGAATGACAATGGCAGCAAGCCATAAACAATAAATACAAAGGGTCATATAATAAATCAGATTTGAAAATATTATACAGTTGAATCAAACATTTAGACACCTGCAATCTGCAAAATGTTAATTATATGACCAAAATAAGAGGGACAATACAAAATGCATGTTAATTTTTAATTAGTACTGACCTGAATAAGATATTTCACATAAAAGATGTTTACATATAGTCCACAAGAGATAATAATAGTTGAATTTATAAAAATGAAAGTTTACATACACTTGATTCTTAATTCTGTGTTGTTACCTGAATGATCCACAGCTGTGCTTTTTTTGTGATAGTTGTTCACGTGTCCCTTGTTTGTCCTGAACAGTTAAACTGCCTGCTGTTCTTCAGAAAAATCCATCAGGTCCCACAAATTCTTTGCTTTTTCAGCATTTTATTTACAAAACTGAAGACAACTGAGGGACTCATATGCAACTATATCAGAAGGTTCAAACACTCACTGATGCTTCAGAAGGAAAAACGATGCATTAAGAACCAGGGGGTGAAAACTTTTGAACATAATAGAGATGTGTACATTTTTCTTATTTTGCATAAATATTATATTTTTTCCATTTAGTATTGCCTTTCACAAGCTCCAGAAGATACATGTTTCCCAGAAGACAAAATAAGTTAAAAATCTACCCTGATGTTCAAATTCAAAAAGTTTGAATTAGAAGATTAGGGTTAATTTTAATGGATGCTTTTTTCCTTCTGGAGCATCAGTGAGTGTTTAAACCCTCTGTAATAGTTGCATATGAGTTAATCAGCTGTCTTCAGTGTGAAAAGATGGATCTCAAAATCATACAGTCTTTGCTGGAAATGATTCAGATACACAAAAATGCTGGAAAACCAAAGAACTGGTGGGACCTGAAGGATTTTTCTGAAGAACAGCAGGCAGTTTAACTGTTCAGGACAAACAAGGGACTGTCATTTTTATAAATTCAACTGTTATTGTATGTATGTACTATTATTTTCTCTTGTGGATTATATGTAAATGTCTTTTATGTGATCTTATTCAGGTCAGTACTAAATAAAAAATAACATGCATTTTGTATGATCCCTCTTATTTTGGTAAAATAATTAACATTTTGCAGATTCTGCAAGGTGCATTTAAACTTTTGAAAGTTTCAGTAAGAATAAGGTACATGTAATAAGTTAATTTACGGAAAAAAAAACAGTCTTTTCTGCTCATCAAAGCCGTGTTTATTTTATTAAAAATACAGAAAAAATGGTAACACTTTACAATAAGGTTCTTTAGTTAACATTAGTTAACCACATTAGTTAACACAAACTAATAATGAACTGCACTTATACAGCATTTATTAACCTTTGTTAATGTTAATTTCAACATTTACTAATACATTATTAAAATCTTGTTAACATTAGTTAATGCAGTGCAAACTAACATGAACAAACAATGAACAACTGTATTTTCGTTAACTAACGTTAATGAAGATTAGTAAATACAGTAACAAATGTATTGCTCATGGTTAGTTCATGTTAATACATTAACTAATGTTTAACTAATGAACCTTATTGTAAAGTGTTACCGAAAAAACTGTAATACTGTGAAATATTATTGCAATTTAAAATAGTGGTTTTCTATTTTAACATACTTTAAAATATAATTTATTCCTGTGATGCAAAGCTGAATTTTCAACATCATTACTCCAGTCTTCAGTGTTACACAATCCTTCAGAAATCATTCTACTATGCTGATTTATTATCAATGTTGGAAACAGTCCTAGTGCCTTTTTTCAGGATTCTTTGATGAACAAAACGTTAGAAAGAACTGCATTTATTTACAATAGAAATATTTTGCAACAATACAATTAAGAAATTAATACTTTTATTCAGCAAGGATGTGTTAAATTGATAAAAAGCGATAGTAAAGACTTACACTGTACAAAAAGAAATCTATTTTGAATAAATGCTGTTTTTAATTCTAAATTCTGTAAAAAGTATCACAGGTTCCAAAAGCATTCAGCAGCACAACTGTTTCCAACACTGATAATAATCAGAATATTAGAATGATTTCTGAAGGATCATGTGACAAGACTGGAGTAATGGCTGATGAAAATTCATCTTTGCATCACAGAAATAAATTATATTTTGTATAATTAAAACCTAAAGAAAACCTATTATTTTCAAGTTATTTAAAATGGCAATAATATTACTTGATGGAATAAATGGAAGTTTGATGAGCATAAGAGACTTCTTTAAAAAAACATCCTGTTTCACTTGAACATGAACCAAAGATGTTAAATATATTGCAAACAGAATTTCATGCTGACTTTATTCAGGTTTAATCCAAATCCATGCATTTCATGTGTTACTTCCATGAGGTTACGAAAATGTACTTGCGCAGCAATATTTTCAAACATAAATGATGAAACTTTCACCTTTACAATATGCAAATGCTTCGCATTGAGAGAGATGAAAAAAGAGCAAGTGAGAGAGAAGTACATATTTTTCCCGTCCTCAATCTGTATGTGAATACAACACGCATACCTTGGCCTCCAAATTGCTGACTTTATCATTTCATTTCTGCACTGGAAAAATAGCCAGGATGATAAAACCTCCCGCTATCGGAATCAGACAGGTGTAGCCTATTCAACAGAGAGAGAGAGGGAGCGAGATGATTGTTTTTGTAATGTTACAGTTCTCCTTAAGATTGAAAGCCAGTGCGGTGAGTGACAGCCAGCTATTTAAGTCAGTCCTGGACTGTACGACACACACACATTAATGAGCTCATGCTGCTCCACGTCCACTCGCTCAAGCACAGAGATCAGCGACACACGGCTGCCAGCACGCCAGGCAAATCTCACATTACACTTATTTGCAACATTTCACCTCTCTCCTCACAAACAAATCTGGCTTGTCGAATAACAATATGTCAATAAGGCCACCGGCTGCTAAGACTCCCTACTGCGTGAAAAGTCTTTATCACTGGTAAACAGCTCAGGATGTGTTAGTGATAGTTTGACTTTAAGAGATTGTGCACTTATATATTCCTATGACAACCATTAAAAGATTCAAACAAGATAATAAGAATGTTAAATTAATTTATTTGAAAGTTTATAAATGAAATTAGATACAGCAAATGCATATATATATATATATATATATATATATATATATATATAAATACACACACATGCATGCATATATATGTATATATAATATTATATGAATATATACTTTATGTGTGTCTTTATACTGTATATACAGAATAAATATACAGTACACAGACATATATTATATAAGCAAAAATTTTTATTTTGGATATATCTGTATGCATGCACTGAAACACTTTTACTTAACTTAAACTTATAATATTAAGTAAAATAAATAAATCATATGTGTATATTACATTATTATAATTTTATATATATTTTTATGTCATTATATAATTAATTGTATTTAATAATATTTCAAATATTATTTATTACTATATAAATGACTAAATAATTATTTTTATTATTTATAATATACTAATTTATATATGTATTATAAATGTTGTCCTCCTGTTGTCCTCTCAAATAAATAAATTACATAAATTATATTATTTATTATAATTTTATACAACTTAATTCTATTAACATATACAGTACAGACCAAAAGTTTGGACACACCTTCTCATTCAGGTGTGTCCAAACTTTTGGTCTGTACTGTAGATATGAATTCAACTGAAAAAAACTTGTGAAAAAATATCTTTCAGGTGGTCAAATAGCAAATAGTGTATATAATATAATGTAATATAATGTATGAATGTACAGAATCAACCTATACAATAAATAAATACAAAAATAAAAAATAAATCATTCAATATTAAATTCATCATATAACCTACATGTACAAACAAAAATGAACTCACAGTATAAATGCATTTTTTGCATCATATGTAATGCATGTAATGCATATAGTGTTTAGTAAACATCTATGTTGGCCTATGTAATCATAGTTTTATCTTTCTTCCCACTGAGATGATGTAACATACATTGCAATTATCAAAATGATGCAAGCAAGGTCACAAGCCCACGATCATTTATTCGTATCACTGCTTTCCCAATCTCCACAGTGGCAATGCTGAGACAGGAGCTGGACAAGCGTCCCCTACCACGTCCGGCCAAACCCAGAGTCACACGGACAGATGGCCTCCCCCAGGACGCTGCCTCCAATGGGATGTGCGCTGGGCGAGAGGAGGAAAAAAAACGCTAATATTAGACATACTTGAGCGTTTCTGAAGGTACCGGCACTAACAGATGGCAACAGAGCTCTGACTCACGGCATGAACACAGAGCGATGGCGCAAGTCTCTCGAAGATGATACGCCCTGTGAAAGTGTGAGAGAGAGAGAGCTGGAGCCGTGAGTGAGAACAGGGCGAGATCTCTCAATGGAGCATGTCCAGAGAGCGACGCTTCCCTCTCCTCATGTTCAAAAGCTTCCCTACAGCATGCTCAAAATCCTCCAGAAATCCTCCTAGAAACATCTTCCATCGAATCAACTATTCACATTGTTCGCCATGCCAAGATGTGTCACCCATGTCTAATCTGCATATGCTTTGACTCTGATTAATCCATTTCATTTTAAATAACAGAATATTTGGTTACGCTTTACATGAAGGCTTTATATTTAATCCATTATAAAAGTACAAGTAATCCACATGACTCCAGTTCATCAATTAACATCTTGTGAAGTGAAAAGCTGCATGTTTATAAAAAACAAATCCATCATTAAGACATTTTAAACCCTCACTTCTGTCAAAACTATGAGTTCATAATCCATAATAACGCTTCCTTCAGTGAAAAAGTCCATCTCCTGTTGTCCTCTCACATCAAAATCCACTCACATATTCATTTTGAACTGTTTTGGCTTGTAAATAGTGCGGATTTCTCTCCTGACAACTTTTCTACCGGAGGAAGCAATTTTAGTGATTTTTAGTGATAGTGATTTGTTTCTTTATTTCTTGGACTGGAGTGGTGTGGATCACTTGTGGATTATTGTGACGTTTTTATCAGCTGTTTGGACTCTCATTCTGACGGCACCCATTCACTGCAGTGGATCCATTGGTGAGCAAGTGATGGAATGCTACATTTCTCCAAATATGATGAAGAAACAAACTCTACATCTACATCTACATCACTGAAACCATTATTTTAATTTTATGTTAGTGAAAATAGGTGAGCAATCATAAAAACAACTACTAGTAACATGATTTAATGGCTTATCACTTTTGACCAGTAGGCAGTGCTGTTATCAAATCAATGAGTTGTGTTCTGTGCGAGTTGACAATGGCACAAACAAAGTTTGGTGTCAATATGTCAAAGCTTTGTAAAGATACAGCCTCAGACATAGTCTGGCATAATGCCTCAAATTTGTTGCATAGCTATACAAATACGGTTTTGTCAATCAACATGAACACAAAAATTTTTGCCAACACAGTCTAAAGATGATCTGACTGGATTTTGGTAAAAATCGGACCAACAGTCGAGGAGGATTTCGGAGAAGTATGTTTGCAACACAAATCAAAATGGTGGACAGAAAGTTTGCCCACTATGGCATAATTGGTATCTATATTGTCGGTATGACCCAAATAATATTTAGAGAGCAGTTTCATTACTAAAGGCTAATGCAATCAAGAGTTATTAGCATTTTTGGAAAATACATAATTAATGGTTAACGAATGGTTTATCACTCTTGACCAACAGGTGGTGCTGTTAACTGATGTGGCGTGGTCAGTGTGAGGTGACAATGGCACTCACAAAGTTTGGTGTCCCTATGTGATAAGTTTTGCAGAGATACAGCCTCAGACGCTGTTTGGCATGATTCCAGCAAACTGATGGATGTGTTAAACGATAAAAATTTCATATATTGACACTTTTTGTCAGCATGGTCTGAAGATGAACTGAGCCAAATTTGGTGAAAATTGGACCAACGGTCTAGGTGGAGCTCAAAAGGTAGGTTTTCAACATGAACAAAAATGGCAGAGAGGATGTTCAGCTAACTATGGCAAAAATGTGACCCTGGACCACAAAACCAGTCGTAAGTGTAAATTTGTCGAAATTGAGATTCTTGCGTCATCTGAAAGCTGAGTAAATAACCTTTCCATTGATATATTGTTTGTTAAAACAGGACAATGTTTGTCTGAGATACAACTATTTGAAAATCTGGAATCTAAGGGTGCAAAAAAATCTAAATATTGAGAAAATCGCCTTAAAAGTTGTCCAAATGAAATTCTTAGCCATGCATATTACTAATCAAAAATCAAGTTTTTATATATTTATGGTAGAAAATTTACCAAATATCTTCATGGAACATGATCTTTACTTAATATGCTAATTATTTTTGGCATAAAAGAAAAATCGATCATTTTGACCCATACAGTGTATTTTTAGCTATTGCTACAAATATACCCGTGCTACTTAAGACTGGTTTTGTGGTCCAGGGTCATAAATGGTGTAGATGTTCTAAGCATGACCCAAGGAATATAATGAGATCACTTTTATTACAATAGGCCAATTTCTTTAGAATTTTTGCCCAGAAGGGGGTTAACTTTTTGAGTACTGAGTTTGAGTACATACACACAGATGTACTCATCCACTTTTGAGTATTAAGTACATACACACAGAGTTTCGTAAATATACGCTGATGAATTAATAAAATATAGAATTTTAGGAGAAAATTGAGAATGGTCAACGCCCAAAATTACTGACATGGGGAAACTGAGTATGGTTTGACTCGGCATGCTCCTCAGAATCAAAAGGGACCAGTTTTGATTTTTGGCCAAGCCATTCAGAAGTTACAAGCAAAAATAAAAATGTTTAATATTTCCCGACCACTAGGTGGCCCTGCACCAAAACTGTGCAGGCAGCCTCAGGTCATGGTTGTTATAACACACATCAAGTTTGGTGTCAATATGCCAAACCAATGTGGATATATAGCCTCACATCCATTTTTGCGTGTTCACTAGAGAGTGGCACTAGAGAGCTTGAGTCAGAGACTTCAAGAGTCCTCTATCTCGACACGAAATCCACAACTTTTTTTTCAGCATGGTCTGAAGATGATCTGAGCCCAATTTGGTGGAGTTCAAAAAAGTCACAACAAAAATGGCGAACAGGAAGTTCGACTGACTATGGCAAAATTGATATCGATGTTCACGGCATGACGCAAGAAATATATTGAGATCACTTTCATTACAATAGGCCAACTTAATCAAATTTTATTAGCAATTATTTAAAAACTGTCAGAGCATGGTGCTAAACATACACATCAAATCTCGTAACGATACGTAGATGCATTTATAAAATATAGCATTTTACAACAAAATTGAGAATGGCCGATGCCCAAAATGGCTGACATGGTAAATTGGGTATGGTTTGACTTGGCATGCTCCTCCGAATATAAAGAAGACAGTTTTGGCCAAACCATTCAGAAGTTATAAGCCAAAAAAAAAACATATCTCTAAACCACTAGGTGGCACTGCACCGTAACTGTGCAAGTAGCCTCAGGTCTTGCTTGTTGTTACACACACACACCAAGTTTGGTCTCAATACGCCAAACCATTGCGGAGATATAGCCTCACATCCATTTTTGCGTGCTCTTTGTCAAATTCATCTGCGCATTATTCTAGAACGGTTTGACTAATCAACTTTTTGCCATCATGGTCTGAAGATGATCTCAGCCAACTTTGGTGAAAATCTGACAAACCATCTAGGACAAGTTTGACATTTTTATTTAAATGTTGAAGTTCATTTGACTTGGCATGAGCCAAGGATTCAGAGGGAAAAAGAATTTTCCTTCTAGGCCTTAGGCTTCAAAAGTTATTAGCATAAACATGAGTGAAACTTTGGACACGTGGTGGCGCTAGAGAGTTTGAGATAGAGACTCCAAACTCTCTATGGTTAATGTTGAGACTGACCTCTATCTCTGTGCCAAATTTCTTAACTTTCCCACAAGTGGTTCTATGGGCGGCCACAGACTCAATAGTGGAAGAAGAAGAAATCTAATGGGTACATAGGTGCCTACGCACCTTCGGTGCTTGGCCCTCTAAATATAATGCATTTCAACAGTGGTTTACATTTTTTATGAAATTATATAACGCATTAAAACATACATTATAAATACCTTTTAGTTCAGTTTTAGCAAACACCACACATACTCTAGAAAAGTCTTATAAATATAAACTGAAAACTTTAAGTACAGTATGTTGGACCGCTGCCATTGATAATAATGGCCTCCATGTCAAGTGAACGTATTCATATTTGATGTTCACATAAACGTTCACATTATTTAAATGGAAACCCTGATTTCAGCGCAATCATATCTGCATTGCAAGCTAATCCCATCTCCATAGAATAATTGGACAATCATCATCTAAAAGCTTAGTTTAGTGGCCGACATTATCAAAATGACAAAAAGAATATTGGAACATGCCAGTCTCTGAAGAATCACTGCCATCTCCCAGTATGTCTATTAGCCAAAGACACTTTACTGCATCTACAGAAACACTGACTCTCTCTCTCTCTCAAGTTCTACTTTGACCGTGACATGCACAGGACAACAACTGACTAATGTCCAGATATCTTAAATTCATAACATTGTTGCTGCAGCCGTAGGCAATGACATTTCAAGGTTTTGCTCTTGTCTGTGTGTTCTGATAAAGAGAACACAGATACAACAGATCCACACGCAATATTTACTCTGAGTCTTATCTGGGCACACTGAGAATTCTTCCCATAACACCATCAAATGTGGTATGTGCAAGAAAAAAATTATAACTTTATTACTAGATTTATTTATGGCACTGGCATTTAAGCAATTTTAAATAGTGCCTTCAGGAAAGCATTTTTACAGCAAACAACTATTACCATTGCCCATGTTATTTAGAGGACCAAACATGCAAAAAAAAACAAAAACAAATGGGGGGACCTCAAAACATATTAAGGACCAGAATTTTACAGAGAACTTTTAGTTTTGCCTTCAGGAGCATAACTATATTGTTTATATTATATAGAGAACCAAAACTGTAAAATAAAATAAAATAAAATAAAATAAAATAAAATAAAATAAAATAAAATAAAATAAAATAAAATAAAATAAAATAAAATAAAATAAAATAAAATAAAATAAAATAAAATAAAATAAAATAAAATAAAAAAAATTGTATTTTTTTGGTCTTCAAGAAAGTATAATGTTTTTATCATTATTATTAACACTATTCAAACCTGCAAAATAAAAATGTAGTACATTAAAAAGAAAAAAAACATTTAATTAAAATTAAATTAAATTAAATTAAAAAGAAAATTATTAAAAAACAAATAAAAGAAAAGAAAAGCATATTTGAGGACCAGAATTTCCTCAGCAACATAAAAATGTTGTAAAGTAATTATAAATAAAATTATAAATAAAATAAAATAAAATAAAACAAAATAAAATAAAATAAACCATATTTGAGGACCAGAATTTCACAGATAATTTTTACTGTCTTCAAGAAAGTATAACTTTATTAATATTGTTATTCACTATAATCACTATGAATCATTTTATATATATGGCCAAACCTGCAAAATAACAATGTAGTAAATTAATTAGAAATAAAAATGAAATAATTAATAAAATAAAATAATAAAATAAAATATTAAATTAAATTAAATAAAAAAACATATTTGAAGACCAGAATTTCACTGTCTTCAAGAAAGTATAACTTTATTAATATTATTATTATTATTTATTATTTGTATTGTTATTTTTCACTATAGTCACTATTACTCATATTATATATAGGGCCAAACCTGCAAAATAAAAATGTTGGGTAACACTTTACAATAAGGTTCATTAGTTAACATTAGTTAACCACATTAGTTAACATGAACTAATAATGAACTGCACTTATACAGCATTTATTAATCTTTGTTAATGTTAATTTCAACATTTACTAATACATTATTAAAATCTTGTTAACATTAGTTAATGCAGCGTGAACTAACATGAACAAACAATGAACAACTGTATTTCCGTTAACTAATGTTAATGAAGATTAGTAAATACAGTAACTAATGTATTGCTCATGGTTAGTTCATGTTAGTTAATACATTAACTAATGTTTAACTAATGAACCTTATTGTAAAGTGTTACCAAATGTTGTAAATTACTTAAAAATAAAATAAAATAAAATAAAATAAAATTAAATTAAATTAAATAAAATTAAATTAAATACAATAAAATAAAATAAACACAAAGTTCTAAGACTTACCATTTTCATCAGGACAGGAGAATGTCAATACATATTTAGGACCAGAAGTTCCATATAGTTCCAGTTGCAGGGTTGGATATTTTTGCGTCAGCTAACAAGCAACCCGCATAGCAAAGCTCAGGCAACCATTTAGCATAAATACACACTGAAAACACCTCAGCGACCAAAAAGCATCCCAGCAACCACCCATAACAGCCTCGAATCAGGCAAGCAGCACTCACATTTCCTTCAGAAAATGTAAAAATATACTTTCTTACAAACTCTCCCACACACAGTGTTAATCAGCAGACGGCCGTCACTGCGCTCTGAATCCATGGAGGAAATACAAAAACACACATGTGGGAGAGCTCTGGCCAAGGGCACTCGCAAAGTTTCTCAAAAGACATTAATAATCTACTTAGACAGGTAATAGAGTTACAGCCCAAGCGTGTGATTATGATCGCATTAATGTACAGCTCTCCAGTCTATTAAAGACATTCAAAGAGTGTGTCGAGAGCTTAATGTACCGCACCTCTGTCCGCAACCATATATATACACTCTCCGGCAGACAAACAGAGGCTTGTGAAGGAGGTAGCATATTACTAAATGCATTTGCAATTAAATAAAATGAAATACTCAATCTTAAACTTCTTAATATAGCATTGTTTGTTAAATGCAGAGAATATTAAGCGAGACTGCATATTGTGTTGAAGTACTCAGAGCAGATCAGGCTTTTCATGTGGGCTGAAGTTTTGATGTGATTTTGTTTTTTAAAGCAATAATCTCACTGTGTTTACTCAACGATCATGGGTCACTCCGAACCAACAAAGATACAACTGTATCTGTCATCCTGACTGTCTCTATTTGTTTTTCTCTCACATTCAGTAGGATGTAAATCAATTTGAGTGCAAACCATGAGGCCAATTTCCTGACTGTTTTTCAGCTTGTCTTATTTGATATATTTAAAAATATATATATAAGCACTGATGCTGTGGTTCTTTTTATGTGTTTTCTGTGTGTACCATTCCAAAAATTCGGGAGTTGTAACATAAAAAAAAAAAAGAAGAAGTCTCTTCTGCTCACCAAGGCTGCATTTATTTGATTAAAAATACAGTAAAAACTGTAAAAATATTAAATATTATTACAATTTAAAATAACTGTTTTCTATGTAAATATATGTAAAAATGTAATAAAATAAAATAAAATAAAATAAAATTCACCTAGAATTTTTACTGTCTTAGAGAAAGTATAACTTTTATTTTTATTATTATTATTATTATTATTATCATCATCATCATCATTATTACTTATATTATAAATAGGGCTAAACCTGTAAAATAAAAACTTTGTTAAAATAATAAAAAAAATAATAAAATAATAATATAATAAAATAATAAAACAGTATTTGAAGACCAGAATTTAAGAGAGAATTTTTACTGTCTTCAAGAAAGTGTAACTTTTTTATTGTTATTGCTATTACTTATATTATATATAGGGCAAAACCTGCATAAAAATGTAGCAAATTACCTAAAAATAAAATAAAATAATAAGAAATAAAATACAAATAAAACCATATTTGAAGACTAGAATTTTGAAGAAATGTTTACTGTCTTCAAGAAAGTATAACTTTATTATTATTATTATTATTATTATTATTATATAAGGACCAACCCTGCATAATAAAAAATTTGTAAATGACGTAAAACTAAAAACATAATCCAAATTGACCAGAATTTCATTAAAATTTTCATTACAAATACAGTAAAAACAGTAAAAATAATGTTTTCTTTTGCAGATAAAATGAGCCAAAAATTTGATTTAACTCAGACTAAAAAGTAAAAAATTATTAAATGCCCATGAGAAGGATGCAATACTAATGCAATACTAGAATTAGCAAAGTTAAGGCATGACCATTGTATAACCTTTTGGGGTCAGCACAGTCAGGGAAAACAGGTGAAGATAAAAAAAGACACAGAAAAATTAAGAAGTAAGGTGAAGAATTAGGTGTGAAACCATCAGGAACCATTTAGTGTCCAGTGCCACGTTTTTCCAGAACTGTAACCTACCTGAAATTTATTTTTCAGAATCTGGCAGTAAGTTTTAGGAGTTCAATTGTAGTCCATTTCCTATCCTGATAAGTCTGTCTTGCAGCAATGGACTAAAAATGAACTTCCAAAGATTACTGGCAGATTCTGGAAGATACATTTATGAAAGAGTGGTACAAGAGGACATTGGCCTATAAAAAAAGCTGTCTTCATGTATTTTACAACACTTCAGCATTTGATTCTTATTAAGTGAAAGTCATTTTTTAGTATTTTTTACCCAAGCAAAGACTCCCACACTTCGGGAGACTCCAGGTAGGTTACAGTTCTGATAAATGGTGTCAGTGGAGATTAAATGGTTCCTGATTGTTTGTTCCAAATTCTTAATTCTTTTGCAGTTAACATGTGTCTTTTCTTCTCAACCTGTTTTTTTTTTTCTGACCGTGCTGATCCAATGAGCATTTCACTATTCAATAGTCATGCCTTTGCCAATTCTAGTATTGCATTAGTATTGCATCCTTCTCATGGGCATTTAATAATTTTTGACTTTTCAGTGAAAGTTAAATCTTTTGAGTTAAATCTCTTTTTTGGCAGTTTTTATAAAAGAAAACATACCTAATAATTATGCACATCTGAATACAAGGGGGTTTTCACTTCCAGCCTTCATGGACAATGATATATCACTTATAAATCATTAAATACAAAATTAGTAGTAGTTACTAAGATTGATGTGGTTTGGAGTTGGTAAAATGTGCTTGGAAAAAAAAAATGACCAGAATATCCTTGTATCATTGTTTATCCTTTGATAGATTCTAATCTTGCAATGAAGTAAAACTATGGAACGTGGGGCAAAAATCTCATTATGAAATAAATGTTTTTCTTTAAAAATAAAGGTGCTTTAAAAGGTTCTTCACAGCAATGCCATAGAATAACCGCTTTGGTTCCACAAAAATCAGTCTGTCAAAGGTTGTTTAAAGAATCATCTCTTTCTTACCTTTTTATTAACTGAATAACCTTCTTTCGCCACAAAGAACCTTTTGTGAAACAGAAATGTTCTTTAGATGTTAAGGGTTCTTTATGGAGCCACTGAGACAAGAAAGGGTTCTTCTATGGCATCATAAAGCACCTTTATTTTCATCTTTATACCATCTGCTGAGTTTGCTGCCAAAAAGCTGTTTTTTAGTTTCATCTGACCATAGAAGCCACTCCAAGTTCCAGTCAAGTCTGACAACTGAATATGCTGGAATTTGTTTATTGATAAGCAAGGAGGATTTTTCTTGAAAGCTTCTAGAACAACATGTGGCGATGTAGGGGCTGTTTAATATTTTTTTAGGCTTTCTGACCACAAGAGTCAACTTATCTCTGAAATTCTCCAGCTGTGATCTCTGGAGTCTTTGGCCACTCAAACAAAACACACATTTTCTTCCAGGCAGATTTCAAACATCTTCAGTTGATTGGATATTCGTGTCTGTGAAGAGAGGTGACCGCACCCTGTATATTTTCTTTATTTTACAAAAGCACATTGTTTTGTTGTCATTATGACTATACACAAATAAAAGTAGACCCTATGCAGTTTCAAATGATACCTTATTCTTGTCTGTACATTGTTAGGTCTACCAATAATTGTGACCAACATGCATTGGAGAAAAACATGTATTTCATCATTTGAGTTTCCTCTCATTTTCAATAGTTTTACTTCAATGAAAGAAGTTGAAGAAAAAGTTGAAGTAGAAGCCATAGAAAAAGTTGAAGTAGAAGTCAAAGAAGCAGAAGCCGTCGTAGAAGTAGAAGTCGAAGAAAAAGTCGAAAAATTAGAAGCCATAGAAGAAGTAGAAGTTCGAATCTCATGTCCGGCAGGGATTGTAGGTGGGGGGAGTGAATTAGGCACCGAACCCCCAACTGCTCCCCGGGCACCACAGCAATGGCTGCCCACTGCTCCGGGTGTGTGTTCACGGTGTGTGTGTGTTCACTACTGTGTGTGTGCACTTGGATGGGTCAAATGCAGAGCACAAATTCCTAGTATGGGTCACCATACTTGGCCTCACGTCACCTCCTTTCCTTTCCTTCCTTTCCTTTCCTTTCCTTTCCAAAGTTGAAGTTGAAGAAAAGTTGAAAAAGCAGAAGCCATCGAAAAAGTAGAAGTTGAAGAAAAGGTCGAAAAAGCAGAAGCCATAGAAAAAGTTGAAGTAGAAGTCGAAGAAAAAAAATCGAAGAAGCAGAAGCCACAGAAGAAGTTGAAGAGAAAACATTGAAAAAACAGAAGCCATAGAAGTCAAAGAAGCAGAAGCCATAGAAGTCGAAGAAAAAACATCGAAAAAGCAGAAGCCATAAAAGAAGTCAAAAAAGTAGAAGTCGGACAAAAAGTCGACGAAGCAGAAGCCATAAAAGTCAAAGAAGTAGAAGTCGAAGAAAAAAAAATCATATAATCTTATAATTTTGTATATTCTTGAATGAAAGATCTAAAATATTTATTTTCACTGCTGCCTTGGCTTATATTAGTGGATGGCATTGTAACTGTGTCATAATTGTCCATTTTCTTTCCTGTAACCTGTTTGTACCTGTAAAGCAAAATCAAAGTAGTCCAAAATACTGATTAAACAAACACTGAAATCCAGCAGAAATCTGCTGAACTTTCTGCAGATAGCACTCCGGTCCTGATATAACAAAGGATTATATTAAAAAGCCATAAGACAAACCAATTAATCAGAGTGCAGACGAATGAACAAATAAAGTGTCTTTCCACTTAGTGAATTAGCGAGGTGTTAATGACTTTGGCAGTTTCTCAGCGCTGGCAGCAAATGTACTATAATATCGCCCTCACATTTGTAAAAACACAAAAAAATGAGCCGTACCATTTATCAGTGAACTCATTACTCACATAACGCCACAGTGATGCATAAAGTCTGTTAATGTAATATATTTACGTGATTAAAATATTGAGAGACATCTTGCTTGGCCAAGAAAACCCTTAAATAAATAAGCCGCATATGGTGCATTAAGTCAGCGAGTGGCACAAACACACACTGATGAGTTATTCCATCTGCCTGTCATACCTAACATGCAGCGGCGACTAAAACACATCCAAATCTCCTTGCGGCGAGAGCAGGTGGCGTCTCCGGCTAATGGACGGCTTTATTGTGAGGAGACGAGGTCGAGGGCGCCCATTAGAGCTGGACAGACAGAGGCATGAATGAGACTTAAGCTGCTGTCGGAGGTCAGACGCAGAGGTCGAACACTATTACAGAACTATGAGTCTCTGCTCTTGGACTTTGCACTCTGCAGTTTTTACAAGTATGATTTGAATGAGGGAATTAAGATTTTTAAACAGCAAAGATGAGACCTCTCAAATGAGGCGACGACACGCTGCCCGTTCATGAATATTTAATGACGATGGGAGAGTTTGTGATGACGATGGCAGATCTAGTTTGGAGGGGATTCATTAAAACATTTGAATGAGAAAAAAAATCATGCTTTTAATCTGTAATAGTATGGAATATAAAATTAAAAAAAATGAAAATCTAACTTTTTCCGTATTTAAGTGCTATAATCAGGTCCCTGGTGCATCTACCAACCCAGAAAACGTGAAAAAGACAACCCAGTAACTTGCACGTTTCCATCCACGAGCAACAGCGGTGTACCAGTTTTAACGCCATGGCAAAAGGTTAACCAAAGTATGCTAACTGTTCTGTCTCTGGCTGCAGAGATGAGCACAGAACACTATTTAGAGTCCCAGCCTCAGAGGAGACAATAAAGCAGTGGATTTAAAGATTTATTTACTGTATATTATGCTGCTGCCACACATATCTAATATAAACATGCGATTTCTTTCCCAGCTGTTTACCTTCACAGATATAACCGACTGTTTTTTAACTTGTGTGTGTGTGTGTTTTATGAAATTGTGTGTATTTGACAGTTTAAGCACAATAAGACGTGAAAGAGAACTTAGTTTAGTAGATTTTTAATCAGAGTGTCTGAGTTTCATGCTGTAAAGGCACAGCTCTATTCTGGAAAAAAGGGGCGGGGAGCAGCAGCTCATTTGCATTTAAAGAGTTATGCACAAAAACAGCCTGTTTCTGTTTTCACTGAAAATAGGCATTTTCAAAAAAATATAATAAATGATCTGTGGGGTATTTTGAGCTGAAACTTTACAGACACATTCTGGGGACACCTGAGGCTTACATTACATGTTGTAAAAAGGACTCCTTCAAAAAAAAAAAAAAAAAAAAAAAAAAAAGGGCATATGTGTCTTTATACAATACTTCAGGCTTTTATGACTCATATAGTATGATATATTGACAATATGAAGCTCACACTCGAAAAACATTTTATTCAGAGGCCCAAACTGAAGTAAATATGCAATTTGGTGCAGATGCTGATATTTATATGATCAAAAAGTAAGATAGAATTCTAACAACTTTATAACAATGTAACAGTCTACTTTTGTGGTCCAGGGTCACATATTACTAAAAATATCAAAGTTATTCTTATTCAATATTTCATAGAAAAAAGACACGTGAACAACCTGAAGATGGACGTTTGTACAATGATATTAAAAGGCCCTTTACTTGCTAAAAAGCATGAACTATCAATCAGATGACAGAAGGGATATAGTGGATTTTGTGCAATAGTTTTCAGCAAACTTTAGATCATGCTAATAAATTAGAGGCCTTAAAAATATGATACCATAAGATTTATAGGGTTAAATGTGAAGAAGTTGAAGTCTTTTTCTTTCTTTCTTTCTTTCTTTCTTTCTTTCTTTCTTTCTTTCTTTCTTTCTTTCTTTCCTTTCCCAAAATGAAATTTTGATGAAATCTGCTGAACTTTCTGCAAAGGAGCAGATACGTGCAGACCAAAGGATTATATTAAAAAACAAAAAGACAAAGCAATGAATCTGAATGCAGACAAATAAACAAAAAAAAAAAAGTCATTTAGTGAATTAGTGAGGTGTTAATGACTTTCCGCAGCTTCTCAACACTGGTATTGTAGTTTGACAAATACTACATCACTTTTTTCCCCATGACATTTTTTTGGTATATTATAACATCTCTCTCAATTAGCAAATCCAATTACACAAATTGCTTCCGATTCAATGAATCGGTTAAAAAAAAATCACATTTTGATTACAAACATATTGCCAAAGGCATTATAGTCTGTGAAGCAGTTTAATCTAGTTTCATGCAAAGTGGTCTTAAAAGAATAATTCACCCAAAAATAAAACTTTGCTGTAAATGTACTCACCTTTTCAATCTGGAGAAATGTGTCATTCCATCACTTGCTCACCAATGGATCCTCTGCAGTGAATGGGTGCCGTCAGAATGACAGTCCAAACAGCTGATAAAAACATTACAATAATACACAAGTCATTCACACAACAATTAACATCTTGTGAAGCCAAAAGCTGCATGTTTGTAAAAAACAAATACATCATTAAAGGGCACCTATTATGCAAAATCCACTTTTACATGGTATTTGGTCATTAATTTGTGTTGGTAATATGTGAACACAACCCTACAATGATAAAAATCCATTAGGCATGCGTTTTGGATTCTCAAAGCAGTGTGATGTCACATATAAAACTAAAAATAAAAACTAATTCACAATATTAATAAAAACTATAATAGCATCTCAATTATGCTTAAATAACACAGACTAAAATAACACCTTCTCTCTGACTGATAATACCACAAACTGATTCCCATGTTTTGTCCTGGTTTGTTTAGAAGCAGTGCATTATCCAGATTCCCACTGGGAAAGACTAAAAGCACCGTCTTCATCTGCCTGAACCGCTGTGACCTTGCCATCTTATTAAAATTCTAAATAACGCAATAAAGATTGTCTTCCCTCTCAGTGGGAAACAGTGAATTTGTTTGTTACGATTTTCACATATAAACTGAACTTGCTTAGTTCTCCTATTTAGTTTTATTCACTTGGAACATTTAACTCAAGTAATATTATTACAATAGATAAAGACAGGCACAAAGTCACAGACCGATAAAACACACACAACATGAACACAAGCCATCAGAGAACAGGAGACGACTGCTGAGTGGTAATATCAGGACACCCAGAGAGGAGGAGATGAGAGAATTACTTCACTGCAAACATCATTTACATATAATAGCTTTTAAAAACCTACAGTCTGTAACTAAATACAAAACACACACAGACTGCTATAAGCTTTAGAATTAGTTGCTAAAACTAAAACGAAGACTGTTGATTTAACATTCTGAGAAAATCAAATCAATGTAAATATCATTCAAAACTAAAACGTAAACTAAGTTGTCTTAAAGGAATAGTTCACCCAACAATCTCAATTTGTAAAAATGTAGCATTCCAACACTTGCTCACTAATGGATCCTATGCAGTGAATGGGTGCCGTCAGAATGAGAGTCCAAACAGCTGATAAAACCATCACAATAATGCACAAGTAACCCACACCACTTCAGTCCATCAATTAATCTTGAGAAGCCAAAAGCTGCATGTTTGTAAGAAAATTTGTACCTCAAATCATTGCTTCCAGGTAAAATTTGAGTCAATAATCCATAATAATGCTTCCTCCAGTGAGAAAGTCCACCCCCTGTTGTCCTCACACATCAAAATCCAGCCACATATTTGTTTAGAGCTATTTTGGACTGTTTTGACTTGTAAACAGTGCTTGATGTGCAGATTTCTGTCCTGATTCAGACGAGACGACTTTTTCAGTTAAAATATCTTGAATTTTAATTTCTCCAAATATGTTCTGATGAAGAAAAAAATCATCTTCATTTTTTGGGTGAACAATTCCTTTAAGTCCTCATGTGATTAACAATAACTTTAGCTGACCTAATTGACACTTTCCATTATTATGGAACAAAAGTGCTAATTACATTTAAGTTTAGTCATCCAAAATTATAGTGACTCATCTCTTTTTTTTTTAACACAAAGGCATAAATAATAAAAAAAGAAACATCCTACTGTTCATTGTTGTGAGAACTTTTAGATATATCTAGTTTTAGATTTAGAATCTAGTAGTAAAACACATTAAATATCAGATTGTTTTTCTCTGTTCAAAGTCAAATTTGCTAAATTTATGTGCTTTGTTTTTCTTTTATAGATTTTTTGCTTGTTCTAGATTTTTTTTTCTCAAAAGAAATCATTTAAAAATACAAACCTTTCCAGAAAAAAGAATAGAAAATAAAGTTATAAATATTTTTTTCCCTCACTGTAAAACTAAATGAAATTTAAAAGTGCCATAGAATGCATTGATACAATATTTTAAATTGTTCTCTGATATCTACATAGAAGGTATATGGCTTAGGTAAGGGCAAAAATTCTCCAGAAACAGTTTTACAGGTCCATTTACAACCCTAGGATTTGTCCCTAGAATGAAATGGTCTATTATTACCTTATTTGGAAGGTTCATTAATAATAATGATGAGCTCTGCTCTGATTGGGTGTTCCACAGAGCGGCTCACTTATCTCCCACAGCAGGTAGGAAACACATGGAGGAAAATATATATTTAATTACGGAGCTCGAGCCGCTATTAATATGAGGGGCATTGAAACTGCCATTTTGAATGCACAATAACTTTTTACTTTCACTTTTGAGATTTGCGATGCCCTGTGTAATGCTATACTACAGCGGCAGTACTTACCACATTTGACAAGTTTAGATGCTGTCAGCGGTGATCAGGATCTGTAAATCATTCGCCATCGTCCGCGCAGTCAACTCTCCTTACTCTGTTTATGGGGTGAGTGAAATTTTATGTACTGTAATGTAACAGACTAACGGTAGCAAGAAGCTAACCGTGTCCCTTTAGTGGCTCGCCTTATTTTATTAGAATGCGTTATTTGTTTTCCATGCCTTTCTGAGGACAGACACCAACCTATCCCTTCACTTAACATCTCCTGCACAACCTGGAACATAACATTTATTCCCATGATCTGCCATTTTCGCTATTGTCCTCACTTTGTTTTTTCACAATAGCCTACCCACAGAACTTCTGATGATTGGGCGATGCAAATGCTGGGGGTGTGACTATTAATGATCCCGAGACTTTTACATCATAGTCTGTGTTATGTTGAAATTGGCCTCTTTTTCAGTGGTCTTTTGCAAACACCAGATTTATATAAGGAGGAGGAAACAATGGTGTTTAAGACTCACGCTATGTCATGTTCATGTACAGAACTGTTATTATACAACTATGCCAAGGTAAATACAGTTTTCCATTCTATGGCACCTTTAAAGTATATTTAAAACAGCATTAACACAAAAAACTATAAAGCTTTGAAGCAGCAAAACTGCTGCAGATCTGTTGTAGATATTTCCGTAGCACTGATCTCAAAGTTCAACTGATCCAGTTTCCGAATAAATGAAGTCCCAGCTGCAGCTTTTCAGTGCTTCTATGATGCGATGTATGAATTGTTGTATTTATCACTCTGTTAGGAGCAAACTGTGCGAGTGTAGCAAGGTGACCCCGCAGAAAAATATGGCCAGACGCTGCCAAGACTTCCCGGGGAGTTATTTGTCATCTACGAGTCTGCTGTGTGGAGTTACAAAGCTACAGCCGCCAGTTGATCAGCTCACACACACACACACACACACATACACACACCAACGCAGGTGGGCAAACATACATAAACACACACACACTTTTGGCTCGGCACCCCGTCTGAGCTGTCTGAGCGTTGCATCCTTTTATACATCAGTCTGCGCAAGAATCGGTCAGCTGCCCTTGATGTTCACGTGCTTATGCACAAATACCGCATTTGAGAAACCTTCAGCATGCAACAACATTTTCACAACTTAACGTGATGACTTCAACTTAAAACGCGAGCCAATCTGTCACGATGCAAACCTGCGACCTTCAAGTGTGGCTTTATGAAGGGCACAGGCAGTTTTGTGGTGTATTAAGATAACACATCCAGAGTTGGAGAATTTCTGGGCAGATGGGATGATTGATCGATTTTGGATGCTGGCTGCTGGAACTCGATTAATAATTCAGCCACAGGGGTCGCAGTGGAAAAGAGCCACTATTATGGGAAAGAAATGACAACAGTTCTGGCAATCACCGCCCACTGAAAAATCACCAATGAGATCTCGGTCATTTCTCCTACATTTTAACATCTCTAATTGTCCAACTTAGCAGATGTGAAGATTCCAGTAATGTGGCATGAGTTTCAGAAGAGAACTTAATATATATATATAAAAAAGGTTTAAACGCAAGTTTGTCAAAATCACAAAGTCTGCAATCAAAAGTCAGATATCTCAGTATAATCTCAATATCAACTCAACATTTCTCATGTAATTCTATCAAGACCATTACATACTGTAACAATGATCAAAGTACTTAATGATCTTTACTTTCTTTGAGGTTTAAGTTTTGTTCTCTCTTTTTTAGCACTCTTTCTTTTTATTATTATTATTTTCATTTTAGGTGAAAATATTATTACTATAATAATACTATATGGACAGTACTGTGATAGTATTATAGTATAGGTTAAATTATTTTTTATATTTTCCTTTTTTATTTTAAAGTTTTTGCCATCATTATTATTACGTTTTAAATT
The DNA here is from genome assembly GCF_049309525.1 of Garra rufa. NCBI lineage: Eukaryota > Metazoa > Chordata > Actinopteri > Cypriniformes > Cyprinidae > Garra > Garra rufa. The sequence continues at coordinate 4,156,918 of NC_133372.1, read as the reverse complement.
AATGTTTGCAATTAATTTTCAGTTTTAGTTACATCAAGCTAAATTAAAAAAATGAGAAATGTTGCTGAAACAAACAAACAAAAAAATATATTATTTTAGTTAATGCTTATTTCAAGCAACTTTTTATTGATTGAAGTTTCATTTATTTATTTTTTTATTTTAGGTGGAAATGTGATCAGTGTTATTTTAGTATTATTGTGATACTATATTATATTTCATTACTATGTTAAATAATTAGTTTTTATATTTTCCATTTTTGTTTTAATATATATATATATATATATATATATATATATATATATATATATATATATATATATATGTGTGTGTGTTTTTTCATTTTGGTGTGTTTTTGTTATTGTTTTTAAATACATCTAAAACATTTTTTGTATTAATTTTATTTTATTTCATTTCATTTTACTATAAAATGCAATAAATTAAGTTAAAAAAATGTAAATTCCTAGGTGTTACCAATTGAAGTAATTTTTTTAAGTTGATCCAACTGTTCATTTTTTACAGTGCACTGGTTATACCAATATTAAGTATACTATTTCTAAGAACACATGGCCTCTAATAGCTTACTGCTTTATTTTAAAATGTTAACTCTTGATTCAAGTAGTACAAGAAAAAAAAAAAAATAGCCTCTTGAAAAACTGCCCAAAACGACGGATGCAGTCAGCGAGTGGAACCAGCGGCACACAGACACTGCTAGTGAAGCGTTCAGAGCTGTCATATAAAGCTGTGTATGTGTGTGTGTGTGTGTGTGTGTGTGTGTGTCGCTGGACCCCAGTGGCTTCCAGGCGGTATAAGCGCACAGACAGAGCTCATCTGAGCTGCGTCTGGTGGTTAGAATTAGACTCTCTCTAGCGACGCAAGTCCGTTCGATATCCGACTCATCCTCTGCGCTCGGGGTTCTGCCTTTCATATGCCTGAAAAATGATCTGTCAAAATGTGCTTCTGAGTTACACGGCCCCCCTCCTCCTTCACTTCGGGGACTGCAGAGAAAGACTGGAGACCTGCTCTGTGTGCAGAGATCGCTTACCCTCTTCTCCACTCACAAAGCATGCTTTCAGTGATGCATCCAGTAAAACACACATGCTATACTGAATAATTAAGCATTTTACAACTTTTAAAATCTGAAATTAGAACGGCTTGATACTGATTGCATTTATTTAATGAGCAAACTTATCAAAGTAATTCACCCAGGTTAAATCAACCCAATTAAACGGGATGGTTTAATATCAACAGACTGACCCACACAAAGCTCTCTGACTCAAATCAAAGTGAAAACCTTATAAGATCTGTATCAACTCCTTGTTGATTAGTTTGAGAAATGTAAGATGCTTCTGAAGCACATCAGCTGTAAAGATCTACAGAAGGTGTAGTCGAGATAAGACAGCAGGATATGAGCCATATCACAAAAAAAAGTATAAAAGTAAGTCTAAAAATTGAGTTTCAGATGTTTTGGTTCTGAAGAGCTGAATTCAAGACAACTGTGCCACTTGATTGACATTTACGTTTTCAAAGTTTACAAAGACTTTAAAAGCATCAAGCGTGACTCTTTTTTTGTAGTTTGGTTTCAGTATTTGTCATATATTTTGGCGCTGAGTAGTTTTGCCTTTCACGATGTTAATATGGCTGTGGCTCAGTGTTGTTATTAACTAAAACACAAAAAATTCATTACATTTTTAATTATTAATTAATTATTTTAAAGTAATTAATTATTACTACTCAAAATAAAATAAATTAAATTGACAGAAATTAAAATATAAATATTACATTTACTTTCACAGCTTAATGAAATTAAATAATTAAAAGGTGAAATTAATTATTCCTAATTAAAATAAAATACATTAAAATAAAACGAATTAGAAATAAATATAAATTATTTAAAAATTAATTAATTAAAAATATTAATATTAAATGAACTTAAAAGGCTTAAACAAAAATGACTTGCTTTTGAAACTTTAATAAAAAATATTAATTACTTAATACTAATTAAAATGCAGCTTTATGAGTTAAAAGCTAATACATTTTAAATTAATGAAAATATAAATATTATAACTATATATATATATATATATATATATATATTATATTTAACTCAAGCTTAAAAGACTTAAATGCAAACTACTTGCTTTTGCAACTTAATAAAATTATTAATTAATTAATTAATTAATCCCAATTAAAATAAAATAAATAAGAATTACACAAATTTAAAAAAATAAGAAAGAAAGAAATTAAAATATAAATATTAAATAAAATATATATATAAATATAAAATTTGCTTTCACAACTTAATGAAATGAAATAATTAAAATGTGTAAATAATTATTCCAAATAAAAATTAAATAAATAAAAATAAAACAAATTAAAATATAAATATTAAATGAACTTAAAAGGCTTAAACGAAAATGACTTGCTTTTGCAACTTAATGAAATTTAATTAATTTAAAAATGATTAATTACTTAATACTAATTAAAATGCATACTAATTAAAATGAGTTAAAAGCTAATACATTTTAAATAAATAAAATATAAATATTATTAGAACTCAAACTTAAAAGACTTAAATGCAAATGACTTGCTTTAGCAACTTAATAAAATTAAATTAAAAAAAGTTAATTAATTATTCCAAATTAAAATAAAATAAATTAATATTGAACAAATGGAAAAAATTAAATTAAAATATAATTATTAAATGAACTTAAAAGGCTTAAATGAAAATTACTTGCTTTTTAATTACTTAATACTAATAAAAATGCAATACAATGAAAGAAAAGCTAATACATTTTAAATTAAATAAAAGAAAAAAAATATTATTAGAACTTAAACTTAAAAGACTTAAAAGAAAATGACTTGCATTTGCAACTTAATGAAATTAAATAAAACAATTGTTTTTAAATTAATTATTCCTAATTACAACAAATTAAATGAACAAAATTAGAAATAAATTAAAATATAAATATTAAATTATCTGAAAAGGCTTAAATGAAACTTACTTGCTTTCACAATCTAATAATATTAAATTAGGTAATAAAACATTTTAATCAATTATTTAATAATTAAAATGCAATACAATGTGGAAATTGGAAAGCTAACACATTTGAAATAATTAAATTAAATATTTGTTTTTAAATTAATTATTCATAATTAAAATAAATAAAAATAAATAAATTAAAATTACAATTAAATGCAATAACGTAAGAAATATATATACACACATTATATATAATTTAATGACAAATGCACATAAAATTACCAAATCTTAAACTAAACTGAAAATGAAAACTGAAAGTAAAAGGTAATTCAAAGCTTCATTTAAAATAATTATATTAAAAATTAAAATATTAATAAATAAATACAATATTAGCATAAAAATATACTAAATACCACTGCTGTGACTATCGTTATATTGCCAATATTTTACCTTCGGTGTGGAGAGGAAAAGTACATGACATATGAAACATCATGTCTTCCCAGAGATCTCAGAGGTTCATCCTTCACAGCTCAGGAAAATTCATGAAGTTCTCAGCCATATATCTTCTAAATATCAACTTGGCCTCAGATGTACCTCCAGAAAATCCCTTAGGAGAATTAAAAATAGACAAATAAGAAAACTGTTGGCATAGTGAGATCATTTATAGATTGGATTTCATATGACATTTGGTTACAGTAAAATTTGAGACATTATTAAGATCTTTTTCTTATGAAAAGCATTCGATAAACAATCTTCAGGATTTATGAGCTGCTTTTATGTTGAAGTTTGGTTAAACATCAATACAGAGAGACTGAAGGACTGAGGATCGTTGGATAACCTCACTGTATGTGAAGCGTCTATGTATGCCTCTCCGTGTTTTGGCGCTGGTTGTTGGAGGTCTAAAAGTCTCCGCGGTTTGTAAACTAGAGTGAAACTCTAATTAGAAGTCCTATCATGCAGTCTGTTTACATCTGGGATCAAAGAGCCTGACAAGTCGTTTTGAAGTGCGCGGTAATGGAGGAGACACGAGACACGTTTGATCGGTGAAGTTTGAAAAGAGCTGTGTTTAAAGCAGACCTGCTAACATGAGGGAATTACTAAGAGGCACATGCACACGTGAGCCACACGGATCCTTGCAAAAGCATCATGAAACATGGACCAAGGTCAGAATCACATCTGAGTCATTTGGAGCTCATGGGAGGCCGTAATAAAAAATCATTCGCACTCAGCTGGTAATTAACACACAATAAAGCCATAAGGACCAACTGACTTAAAGAAATACATCTTAAAAATGTTAATAAAATATGGTTTTGAGCTGATTCGAGAGACATTACACTAACACAACTACAGTTGAAGTCAAAAGTTTACATACACCTTGCAGAATCTGCAAAATGTACTTTGTTACCTGAATGATCCACAGCTGTGTTTTTTTATTTAGTGATAGTTGTTCATGAGTCCCTTGTTTGTCCTGAACAGTTAAACTGCCCGCTGTTCTTCAGAAAAATCCTCCAGGTCCCACAAATTCTTTGGTTTTCCAGCATTTTTGTGTATTTGAACCCTTTCCAACAATGCACAAAAACTTTTGAACAGGGTCATTTTTTTGTTTTTGTTTTTAATAAATTGAACTATTATTTTCTCTTGTGGACTACACAATATGTAAACTTTTCATGTGAAATATCTTATTCAGGTCAGTACTAAATAAAAAATAGCATGCATTTTGTATGATCCCTCTTATAGCATTTACTGTTTATTTACATAGTATTTATTTAGTTTTAAACATTTAAAAAAAAAAAAAAACCTTATTTACATAATTTTTCTAAGGCAACAATTTTTTTGTCACTTATTATTTTATTAAAATGATTTAGTTTGTTAGTAAAATAAACAGTGACCATGAATATTTTATTCAGATATGTTTGAATTTATTCATTTATTTATGTAAAGTGAGGCTTATTTGCTTTTTAATTTAAGGCAGCATTTTTCGTCACTTATTATTTTATTAAAATGATTTAGTTAATTTTCGATTATTATATTGTGTTCATTTATTTTCTTTATTTACTTTGCATTTATTTTTGTTAAATATTTAAAATAAACAGTGACCACAAGATATTTTATTCATTTATTTTTATTTTTTTATTTACAGTAAACATTATTTACTTAGGATTTACTGTTTGTTTAGTATTTATTTTGTTTTAAACATTTAAAATAAATAGTGACCACAAGATATTTTATTTTATTTTATTGAGTTACGTTGGAATTTATTTATTTATTTGATTTATTTAGAGTAATACCTTATTTCTTAAGCACTGACCACAAGATATTTTACTGACTTAAGTTTTAATTAATTCATTATTTTATTTATTTATTTAGAGTGAGGCTTATTTGCCTTTTCATTTTCCTAAGGCAACATGTTTGGATTATTATATTGTGTTAATTTATTTTGTTTATTTACTTTGTATTTATTTTGTTAAACGTAAAATAAATAGTGACCACAGGATATTTTATTTTATTGAGTTACGTTGGAATTGATTTATTTATTTAAAGTGAGGCTTATTTACTTTTTAATTTAACTTTTCTAAGGCAACATTTATTATTTTAAACTAATGACTTTTTCATCAAATGCTTCAATCGGCCGCCACTGTAATGTCTCTGAATCCTCTTAATTTTCATGTATTGATATGTGCAATTAATTTGATGAATGGATCATCAGCTAATTCCCTTAAAGTTTTAATTAAACACAAATTGGCCGTACAAGAGTGCGGCTCTGCCGTCTTTGCTCAATGACGGACTGAAAAGGTCAGCGTTGATCCAGCCGAACGACGGTGTCTTGAAAAGTCGCTGATGTTTGATCCTATTCTCTTATCTTACGTATCTTATCCTCTTTGCCTCTGTCGGTCAAAACAATAGCACAACACGTCCGGCTTGAGCGCCTTACACAGATCAACACGCTGCTCTTTTGGCCCGGGTGCACTGGGATTTGTTGACATGGGCTAAGCTGTCTGTTAGCGAGCCGCCCTGTGGACAAAGGTTTTCCCTGAATGCCAACGAGAGCGCAGAGACACGGCAGGTCTTAGCCGAGGATAAGTCCGAGGCTTATTGTCTTCGTTCAGCCACCTGCAGGACCGACCTCCTGGCTTAGACCGGACGCGTCACCCGTCATTAAACAAAACAATATGCTCCAAATCCTATTGGTCCAAATCGAAGGATTACCAACCAGATTCCCCGGGCCGGCGTGACGGCGCTCGTTCCCGAGAGGCTCCGCTCAGCAAACATTCAAAGGCCATTTAGCTGCAGAGAGCGGGAAGAGAGACTTTTAACATCCTGCCAAAATGAATGACGGCTTCTCCCTGACCCGCGGCTAAACCGGCGCGGCTGTTTGCGGCGTTAGTTATCTCGTAACCGCACAGTCGGGAGGAGGAGGAAGGATTTTTGTGCTTTTATTGAACAAGGCCGCAAGGTCTCTGAGGGAAGCCCCTCATATTAAACGGGCCGGTCCAAACGCTCACGGATTATTTGTTTGATGTGGATTCATTCCGTCTTTGTTTGTTTGCTGTGATTTCTTTAGAAGACATTTGAGCTCCAACGAGGAAGACAGTAATTCATTTTCTCTTTCCTTCACTTTAGAAAGTCTGCAGCTATGTGTTTCTCCTAGCGGTTCAAGTCAACACAACTCGCAAATGCGAAGGCCGTCGGTTTTTCCTTATAGAGATAGAAATAGAGATATTTCCCAATCCAGTCTGGGATGTTTTTTTTTTTTTTTTTTTTTTTTTAAAGTGACCACGTAAAGCTGAACCTGAGGTTGGTTGCATAAACTGGTTAGGCTAGTCTTAAAAATCTCATTTTTTCTTCAAGGTCTTAAGTTTTTTAATGTAAGTTACAAGGTAAACTGGTCTAATTTGAATCTTAAAATTAAGACTGTATTCTGGATCAAGTTTTTAACTGGGGCTAAACTTTTTTAGGTCAATGATGTGTTAATGTTTTTTTTTCCTGCATATATTAAATATTTATTAAAAATGCATGATTACAACAACTTGAACACACATGGGCTATAGTGTATATTTAAAAAAAAATTAAATAATTAAAAAATAATTTAGGCATATTTTGAGAGATTGTAATAAGGGAAATGTATACAAATAATAAAATAAAATAAAATAAAATATTGTTTTATTATTTTTTAATGTTTTATTAAATATTAAAGGAACACTCCACTTTTTTTAGAAATAGGCTCATTCTCCAACTCCCCCCGAGTTAATAAGTTGAGTTTTACCGTTTTGAAATCCATTCAGCCGTTCTCCTGTTCTGGCGATATCACTTTTAGCATAGCTTAGCATAGATCATTGAATCCTATTAGACCAATAGCATCGCGTTCAAAAATGACCAAAGAGTTTCCATATTTGTTGTATTTAAAACTTGACTCTTCTGTAGTTATATCGTGTACTAAGACCGGTGGAAATGCAAAGCTTCAATTTTCTAGGCTGATAAGATTAGGAACTACACTCCCATTCCGGCGTAATAGTCAAGGAAGTTTGCTGCCGTAATATGGCCGAAGCAGGCAGTAATATCGAAATGAGTTCCCGTGCAAATGCTAAACTAGCTGGGAACTCATTTCTGATATTACTCCGCCTGCTTCGGCCATATTACGGCAGCAAACTTCCTTGACTATTACGCCGGAATGGAAGTGTAGTTCCTAATCTTATCAGCCTAGAAACTCACAGCTTTGCATTTCCACCGGTCTTAGTACACGATATAACTACAGAAGAGTCAAGTTTTAAATACAACAAATATGGAAACTCGTTGGTCATTTTTGAACGCGATGCTATTGGTCTAATAGGATTCAATGATCTATGCTAAGCTATGCTAAAAGTGATATCGCCAGAACAGGAGAACGACTGAATGGATTTCAAAACGGTAAAACTCAACTTATTAACTCGGGGGGAGTTGGAGAATGAGCCTTTTTCCAAAAAAAGTGGAGTGTTCCTTTAAACATTACATAATTAAATATGTATTTATTTAAACAGGTGGGAAATCTAATGCATAAGTTATTAAACCATATATATTATTTGAAAAACGTTTGTCTGCTGCATGACATAATACTTTGACCTTTTGACCTTGACATTTATCATAGTTATCTCGTAACCGCACAGTCAAGAGGAGGAGGAAGGATTCTTGTGCTTTTATTGAACAAGGCCACAAGGTCACTTTAGAAATCAGCAGCTTTGTGTTTCTCCCAGTGGTTCAAGTCGGCACAATTCAGAAATATGAGGGTTGTCGGTTTTTCCTTATATAGATGTTCAGAAATAGAGATATTTTCCAATCCGGTCTGGGATGTTTTTTTGAAGTGACCATGTAAAGCTAAACCTAAACTGCTTAGGCTAGACTTAAAAAGTTTTTTCCACATATATTATTTATTTAAAGTATATTAAAAATGCATGATTACAATGACTTGAACACACCTGGGCTATGGTGTATGGTAAAAAAATAATAATAATATTTTGGGAGGCGTAAAGTAAAAAAAGTCTGGTTAGTCTAATTAGACATAGTTTGCAATAAGGGAAATGTATAAAAATAAAATAAATAAATAAATAAATAAATAAATAAAATAAAAACAATTTACCAATATGTTTTATTAAATATTAAACATTACACAATTAAATATTTATTTATTTAAACAGGTAGAAAATCTAATGCACAAGTTATTTAAAAAAATATTATTATTTGAAAACCATTTGTCTGCTGCATGTAATACTTTGACCTTTTGACCTTGAAAATTATCATAGTGATCTCATAACCGCACAGTCGGGAGGAGGAGGAATGATTCTTGAGCTTTTATTAAACAAGGCCACAAGGTCACTTTAGAAAGTCAGCAGCTTTGTGTTTCTCCCAGTGGTTTAAGTCGATATAACTCGGAAATGTGAAGGCCGTTGTTTTTTCCTTATAGAGATGTTCAGAAATAGAGATATTTCCCAATCCGGTCTGGGATGTTTGTTTTTTTCTTTTCGTTTTGAAGTGACCAATTAAAGCTGAACTTAAACTGCTTAGGCTAGACTTAAAAAGTTAGTTATCTCATTGTTTCTTCAAGCTCTTAACTTTTTAAATTTAAGTTACAAGGTAAACTGGTCTAATTTGAATCTAAAAAACTAAAGACTGTATAGTGGATCATTATAGTGGAATGTATTTATTTATTTACAGTATATGGTGGGAAATCTAAAGCAGAATATTTTGTTATTGTTTTTTAAAAGTGTTATAAAAAGTTATTTTAAAAATATGAATATTTGAAAAACGTTGCTGCATGTAATGCTTTGACCTTTTGAAGTTTAGATTTAAATAATTAAAAATTCAGACATATTTTGGGAGGCACAGAGTAAAAAAAAGACTGGTTGGTGTTATTAGCCAGAGATTTTAACAAGGAATAAAATAATAATAAAATAATAACAATAATAATTAAATTAAAAAAAATAAAAATACCATTTAAAAATGTTTTACAAATATTTATTTATTTAAATAGATGGGGAAATCTAAAGCATAATTTTTTTTATTGTTTCTTAAAATTTAATA
>NC_133372.1:4123537-4146886 GCF_049309525.1 Garra rufa | reverse complement strand
AAGTTTGTTTGTTTATTATTTAAATAATATATTAATCTATCTATTTATTTATTTATATTTTTAAGTTAAAAAAGGTAAATGAACCATCAACCCATTAATTTCGGCCTTGATCTCTCTAGCTGTGTGAACGAACAATAATCATGTAACTATTTACTAATGTTAAAGACCAAAAAACAAATATTTAGTTTTAGTATTTTGTGTGCAACCCAGCATGATTTTCCTCCACTTCAAAAACTCACAAAACAATATACAATAGATTAGTAGATATACAATAGATTAATTACATACTATGCAATTTACACCTACACTACAAACTGCATAGCCTGTTGTCTAGTATTTGGTCTTAAACAGCACATTAAGCTTTTTTTTTTACTAACCAGAAATAAGTCATTTAACATTCAAGGGCAAATGACGTCAAACACACATAATGTGATGCTACAAGCTTTAGAAAAAAAGGCCAAACAGTGAACAAAAATGAATTCCTACATATTACTGTTTATGCTACTGAATCCTTTCATGTCGAACAAAACCTCAGGCACTACAACCACAGGCTCACCGTATCTCGTCTGATCTCAACTCATGTAAGCGCACAGTATTTTTAAACATATTCGTACTACTCCTCTCTTTTGGTGTTAAAAGTGGAAACAATGAGGAAACAACAGGGATGCTAGTTAAGGTGACGTTAAAAATAAACACAAATTTATAAACCAGCAACACAATGATATTACACAGTCTTGATTAATTATTTTATTGCATGCAGAAAGAAAATGTATAGCCTTTAAATGAATTTATAAATGACTGAACAATAATGTAATATTTTCAGAGTAATTAAACATGTTATAAAGGTCTCTATTCTTATGAACTATGAATAATCTGATTAAGTTTAAATTCATGTGTCCTCATTAAGAAACCATTTCTGCTTCTGTTTTTACACACATTGTAAATCAAACAAAAAAGTCTCTTCTGCTCACCAAGTCTGCATTTATTTAATCTAAAGTACAGCAAAAACAGTAAAAAAAATTGGCAATATTTTTACTATTTAAAATAACTGCTTTCAATGTGAATACATTTTAAAATGTAATTTATTCCTGTGATCAAAGCTAAATTTTCAGCATCATTACTCAGTGTTAAATGATCCTTCAGAAATCATTCTAATATGCTGATTTATATATGTATCTTTTTTTTTGGGGGGGGGGGGGGATTTATGATAAAGACATTTATAATGTTACAAAAGATTTCTATTTTAGATAAATGCTGTTCTTCTGAACTTTCAAAAAGTCTACTAAGCTGTTTTCAACATAATAATAAAAGTTTTTGAGCAGGAAATCAGAATATTAGAATGATTTTTGAAGGATCATGTGACTGGTGCAATGATGCAAAATTTTTTGCTTTGAAATCACAGGAATAAATTACATTTTAAAATATATTCAAACAGAAAACAGTTATTTTAAATAGTAAAAATATAAAATTTTTGTATTGTTTTTGCAGGCTCGGTGAGCAGAAGAGACGTTAAAAAACATAAAAAAAATCTTACTGTTCAAATTTTTAAATCTAAAAGCTAGTCTAGAGAAAGCAGCTATACATATAATTTTTCTTTGTAGTATGGACACACTGCAAAAAATGCATTTCTTATATTTTTTGTCTTGTTTCCAGCCAAAATATCAAAATATTCTTAAATCAAGAAGGATTTTCTTGACAAGTAAAGCTTCTTGTTTTCAGAAAAAAACTAGTCAAAATTAACTGTGTTTTTGCTTGAAACAAGCAAAATAATCTGCCAACGGGGTAAGAAAAATAATCTTGTTTTTTGTTTTAAATTAGATTTTTTTTGCTTACCCCATTGTCAGATTATTTAGCTTGTTCTAAGCAAAAACTCACTTAATTTTGACTTTCTGAATACAATAAAGTAAGTTTTACGTGTCTAGAAAATCCTTCCTGATTTAAGAATTTGCAGATCTTTTGGCTGGAAACAAGACAAAAATCTAAGTAAAAAAAGCATTTTTTGCAGTGCACAAACTGTTATATATAAAACTGTTAGAAGCGGCATATATTTACATTAGGCAATCTGAAGGCTGTAATAAAACACTCCACTGAGAGACTGATTGACTTTGTACTCAGACGCCTTTAAATCGACAATCATGGCATTACAGTCGCAGCATCAGGAGCGCAGCGCGATTGGCCGTTTAATGGATGATGTTGCCCATGAGAACGCGTGCGGTGATCATTAGACCCAGAGCTCCAGGGAAGCGACGCTAGCATGACTAACTGATCATTTCTAAATGAGAGCCATTACACGAGAACCATGAATATTCTCCATGGTAAGACATATAAATTGAATAATTGAGTGCACTGGCCCAAAAAATGACACAGCGTTAACGCTTATGAAAAGAGTGGACAGCAAAAAAATACATTCCCAGCCTTATCTGTGTCTAATACGCATTCAAAGCAAAAGCTTAAACTTTAACGTCCAGAAAAATAAACACTTGCTATCTGCACATCACACTTATCCTATATTTTATTTACAATAGAGCAGATACGATTATATTTGAATTTAATAATCAGCATTTGATGGTCGACATGACACCAATGTCAGATAAATAAATGCTAAAGTCATTAACATTCTAATAAAAATATATGCTTCAGAAAGAAGTAAAAAATACAGTAAAACCAGTAAAATTGTGAAATATTATTGCAATTTAAAATAACTGTTTTCTATTTGAATATATGTTCAAATGTAATTTATTCCTGTGATCAAAGCTGCATTTTCAGCATCATTACTCCAGTCTTCAGTGTCACATGATCCTTCAGAAATCATTCTAGTATGCTGATATGCTGTGCATCAATTGCTGTTCAGCAAATGTCAAAGACATTTTTTCATGATTGTTTGATGAATAGAATGTTCAAAAGAACAGTATTTATTTGAAAAAGTTTTTTTATTCACATCTTTACTGCCACTTTTCAGCAATTTAATGTTTTTAAAATCTTTGTTAAGGAATAAACTGCTGTTTACACTGCAAAAAATGCTTTTCTTACTTCTTGTTTCCAGCCAAAATATCAAAAAATTCTTAAATCAAGAAGGATTTTCTGGACGAGTAAAAATTATTGCCTTGTTTTCAGAAAAAAAACAAGTCAAAATTAAGTGTGTTTTTGCTTGAAACAAGCAAAATAATCTGCCAATGGGCGTAAGAAAAATAAATCTAATTCTACTTTGTAAGTAATTACTGCTATTTGCAAAATAATGTCAGAATATCATCTGATATCATCTATTATAAAGCTTTTGCCCCTTTAAATAACTGTGTATCCAACTTTTTTCATTAACTAACTATGACAGGGTTCGTACAGATACTCTAAAATAAAATTCCAGGACTTTCAACGACTATCAAAGACTACTCTTTTGATTTTCAAGGACTTCAATCAGAGCTCTCACTTATTAAACAATGTGTTCCATTTCAAATTCTAAAAAGAGAGAAATAGATAAATAAAAACATACTAATACAAAATGGCAAAAATAAAGTAAATCACATGCAAAGTATTACTACTAAAGTATTACAAAGTATACTACATATTTACTATAGTAAATCTGTTTAAGAAAAAAAAAAAGTAAAAAAAAAAAAAAATATTTGCGAAATCCCGATCTAAGTCCCAACCTAATACAGCGATATTATGTTGCCATATTCAAAATATAGGTTTAAAAATAAAAATGTTGGCATATTAAAATGAAGATTTTAAAATGAAGGCTAAGTATCACTAATTAAACAAGTTCATTGTCAACCTCTAAATACAATGTATTTTTGGCTATTGCAACAAACCCCTGCCATTTATGACTGGTTTTGTGGTCTACACTGCAAAAAATGCTTTTCTTACCTTGATTTTTTGTCTTGTTTCCAGCCAAAGTTCTTAAATCAAGGATTTTCTAGACGAGTAACAATTATTGACTTGTTTTCATAAAAAATAGTCAAAATGAAGTGTGAAACAAGCTAAATAATCTGCCAATGGGGTAAGAAAAATAATCTTGTTTTCTGTTTGAAGATTTTTGCTTCCCCATTGGCAGGTTATTTTGCTTGTTCTAAGCAAAACTCACTTAATTTTCACTTGTGTTTTTTCTGAAAACAAGACAATCATTTTTACTCGTCTAGAAAGTCCTTCTTGATTTAGGAATTTTTTGATATTTTGACCGGAAACAAGACACAAAAATCTAAGTAAGAAAATAATTTTTTTGCAGTGTAGGGTCACATATGTGCTTTATAAGTAGGCTACTAATAATAAATGTTAAAATAAATTGTTACTAATTTATTGTATTACTTTGCACAGTATATACAGTGGGGCAAATAAATATTTGATACACTGCTGATTTTTCAAGTTTTCCCACCTAGAAAAAATGTCATTTTCATCGTAGGTACTCAACTGTGAGAGACAGAATCTAAAAAAAAAAATCCATAAAATTACACTGTATGATTTTTAAATAATTAGATTCTGTTTCTCACAGTTGAGGTGTACCTACGATGAAAATTATAGATCTCTCCATTTTTTGTAAGTGGGAAAACTTGAAAAATCGGCAGTGTACACACACAGATGACCTCCTATATTTGTGGGGAAAAAATGTGTAGGAACAGAAAACAATGCATGAAATACTGTTTTCCTCATGAATAAAATATGCATGACTTGACCTTCCATTTCCAGAATTATGAATGAACCGAACCATTTAACCATTTTCTCTTGAATCACTGAGTGTGCAAACTGTCAAAAGCATTTCTGCACAAAACAGAATTGAAAATGCAAAACAAGATGATAACGGAAAGTCACGCATATGCTTGCATGCTATATTAAAACAGCAGGTACTATACAGTTCAAGATGTGTGTTGTTTAGCAAGCTGTTATTTCCTTCCCAACACTCTTTATCTCTCTAGACGAGTTCCTGTAGCAACACCACCGCTGACCAATCAGCATCTGCTGAACTCAATCAGTGACTGGCAGAGGAAACTGTGGCATTTCAAGAAATTAATTGAGTGCCACCGTCTTTATAATCCGCCATCAATATCTCGGCCTCGCTACCCATAGCTGCTATGGAAACAATGCTGGGAAGAGGAAAATTAAACATGGCAACAGCCTGGTGACGGAGGTCCGGCCGGAGGATAATTGGGGTTGCGGTCAGTGTTTAACGACGGCTTTGAGCTCTCAGCTAAGACTGCAAGAGAGGAAACGATCATTTGACAAACGAAGAGCGATCCTTCAGCTTGATTCACTATTAGCGGAGTTCATGTTGTGCTTTCTTTATTTCGCAGCACTAGTTGTTTACACCATGTAAATTGAAGTCGAACACAGTATGAAGCCTCCGTAATAGATGATGTTCATAAAACATGTTGATTCGAGAGATCAAAAGCTGCTTTCTGACACATTGACTTTAAAGATTTCCACTTTTGTGCAACAAACAACACCTGCACAGAAATGTATGAATACAGAAATTGCCATAACACAATTTTCCTGGAGCAATTAACACTGTGCTATTATTTCCCCACAGGAAGAAGGCAGAAAATGCTTTTATTTAAAATAGATGTTTGTTTACATATTCTTCCAATCATGGCAGGAGTAATTTATCAAACGATGCTCTTTGAATTCAGTGTTGTTGTTTCTGCTTTTATTATTTAATTGTTGTAACTCACGGAGTTACGATGTTATAATTCCATAAATTAGGGCGAGTGAAATCAATCAGTGTGAATTCATAGTAATGGCTCATATGATGCATCTTCAATTAAAAAATCTTATTTTTTTTAAAGAAATTTATGTTTTTATTTAGCAAGAACTCATAAAATTGATCAAAAGTGACAAAAGATTTGTTTCAAATAAATGCTGTTCTTTTGAACTTTCTGTTCTTCAAAGAATACTGAAAAAAAAAATGTTTCATGGTTTCCACAAAATATGATAATATCAGAAATGCGTCTTGAGCAGCAAATAATCATATTAGAATGATTTCTGAAGTATCGTGACACTGAAGACTGGAGTATTGATGCTGAAAATATAGCTTTAATCACAGGTATAAATTATATTTTTAAACGTATTCACAATATTTCACAATTTTACTGAATTTTTGCAACCTTGGCGTATTTTTTTTCAAAACTGTTGTTATTCTAAAATTAAATTGTCAAGATGCATACATTTACGTGAAATATTTGAATATTTAACTATTTAACATTTACATTTACATTTATTCATTTGGCTGACGCTTTCATCCAAAGCGACTTACAATTGGGGAGAACAGCAAGCGATTCATCCTAAGAGTCAGGTCGAAGCGGGAAGTGCTCGAAAATACCATACATCAGGCATTGTTATATGAGTACATGCTATAAAGACAAGATCAAGAAAGATTTTTTATTTTTTTTTATTTTATTTTTTTATTGGGTCAGATAGATTTGAAAAAGATGGGTTTTTAGCAGTCGTTTGAAAACTGTTAAGGAGGCAGCATTCCGGATAGGTGTGGGAAGAACGTTCCACCAGGCAGGAACAGTGACCGAGAATGTTCTGGAAAGTGATTTCTTGCCTCTCTGTGGTGGTACAATGAGGCGTCTTTCACTAGAGGATCTCAGACTTCTGGAAGGAGTGTAGATGTGTAGTAGTGAACGGAGGTAGGCAGGTGAAGAGCCGGTGACTGTCCTATATGCCAGCATCAGTGTCTTGAATTTGATGCGTGCTGTAACCGGTAACCAGTGCAGGGATATAAAGAGAGGTGAGACATGGGCCTTTGTGGGCTCATTGAAGACCAGCCATGCTGCTGCATTCTGAATCATTTGTAGAGGTCTGATTGTACATGCTGGAAGACCAGCTAAAAGAGCATTGCAGTAGTCCAGCCTGGAGATGACCAGGGCCTGGACGAGGAGTTGTGCAGCATGCTCTGTTAGGAAGGGCCTGATCTTTCTGATGTTGTGCAACGCAAACCTGCAAGATCGAGCAGTTTTAGCAATGTGGTCTTTGAAAGTTAATTTGTCATCAAAGATTACACCAAGATTTCTGGCTGAAGTCGATGGGGTAATTGTTGATGAACCTAACTGGATGGTGAAGTCATGCTGTAAGAGTTGGAGTGGCAGGAAAGACAAGGAGCTCAGTCTTAGCTAGATTGAGCTGTAGATGGTGCTCCTTCATCCATGCAGAGATATCCGCCAGGCAGCCTGAGATCCGTGCCGCTACCGATGGATCATCTGGTTTGAATGAAAGATAGAGCTGTGTGTCATCAGCATAGCAATGGTAGGAGAAGCCATGTGCCTGTATGATGGGACCCAGAGATGTAGTGTATATGGAGAAGAGGAGGGGTCCAAGAACTGATCCCTGAGGAACCCCAGTGACCAGTTGATGAGTTTTAGATACCTCCCCTCCCCAGGCCACTCTGAAAGACCTACCAGAGAGATAGGATTTGAACCAGCGAAGTTGTGTCCCTGTGATGCCCAGCGATGAGAGGGTCGACAGGAGGATCTGGTGATTCACCGTGTCAAATGCTGCAGGTCCAGCAAGATGAGTACTGATGATTTGGAATCAGCTTTTGCAGTCCGCAAGGCTTTAGTGACAGACAGTAGCGCCGTCTCAGTTGAATGGCCACTCCTGAAACCTGACTGCTTAGCATCCAATAGGTTGTTCTGAGTGAGAAATAAAGATAGCTGGTTGAAGACAGCTCGTTCCAGTGTTTTTGCCATGAATGGAAGGAGGGAGACAGGTCTGTAGTTGTCAATGAGTGAAGAGTTAAGTGTAGGTTTTTTGAGGAGTGGGGTTACCCGGGCCTACTTAAATGTAGTGGGGAAAGTGCCTGTGAGAAGAGATGTGTTGATGATGTGTGTGAGCGCCGGTAGGATTGTGGGAGAGATTGCTTGGATAAGGTGTGTGGGGATAGGATCTAAGGGACATGTCGTCGGATGGCTGGAGAGGAAAAGTTTGGATACTTCTTCCTCAGAGTGGGGACAGAAGGAGAAGAGGGGAGTTTTGGTTGTGGGTGTGGTCGATTTTAGTTCCTGTAAGTGTGGAGCTGAGAACTGACTACTGATAGATGTAGTTTTGTGTGTAAAGAATGTGGCAAAATCATCAGGTGTTATAGAAGTGATTGTAGGAGGTGGAGGGGGACAGAGCAGTGAGTTAAAAGTTTTGAAAAGATTCCGTGCGTCCGCAGCATTGTTTAACTACTATTTAACACTAATTAATGACACTACTATTCCGTTTGGGGAATAAAAATCACATGAATAAGGGAAATAAAGCAAGAAAACACAGTCAAAGGTTTACATTGACCAAAATAAGAGGAATCATACAAAATGCATGTTATTGTTTATTTAGTACAGACCTGAATAAGATATTTCACATAAAAGATGTTTACATCTAGTCCAAAATAGTTGAATTAATAAAAAATACCCTGTTCAAAAGTTTACATACACTTGATTCTTAATACTGTTGTTACCTGAATGATTTTATAAATATTATTTTTTTGTTTAGTGATAGTTGTTTATGAGTCCCTTGTTTGTCCTGAACAGTTAAACTGCCTGCTGTTCTTTAGAAAAATATTTCAGGTCTCTCAGATTCTTTGGTTTTTCATCATTTTTGTGTATTTGAACCCTTTCCAACAATGACTGTGTGATTTTGAGATCCATCTTTTCACATCTGTTCAAAAGTTTTCACCCTGGCACACTAATACTAACCCCCTTCTGTAATAGTTGCATATGAGTCCCTCAGTTGTCCTCAGTGTACAAAGATGGATCTCAAAATCATACAGTCATTGTTTGAAAGGGTTCAAATACACAAACATGCTGAAAAACCAAAGAAATTGTGGGACCTGCAGGATTTTTCTGAAGAACAGCAGACAGTTTAACTGTTCAGGACAAACAAGGGACTCATGAACAACTATTACTAAACAAAACATAAAAACAGCTGTGGATCATTCAGGTAACAATATTAAGAATCAAGTGTATGTAAACTTTTGAACAGGGTCCTTTTTATAGATTCAATTTTATTTTGTTTTGTGGACTATTTGTAAACACCTAGTAGTATGTGAAATATCTTATTCAGGTCAGTACTAAATAAAAAATAACATGCATTTTGTATGATCCCTCTGTTTTTAATCAAATAATTAACAATTTGCATATTCTGCAAGGTGTATGTAAACTTTTGACCTCAACTGTAAGCATCAAAACATACAGTATGGATGTAACAAATACCAAATCTTCTTATATACAGTATCTTATAGACACAATAAAGCACTCAGGTGTAATGCAATTCATCGCCCAAAGTGGCCACGTCACCCTCACGATTAGCACACAAAAAAAGAGGAAAAGTTTACTTTATCCTTTCGTATAACAATCGTGGTCTCAAGGCATTGTGTGTCTAAAGCAGCACTTTCATCTCGAAGCAAAAAATGCGTCTCATCTTTCTAAAGGTCTCTCATGTTTACATGTCCTCTCTCAGTCAGACATTCCCATAGTACCCTATGCAGCGTGTGCACGGTGCTTTGAAGCCTCTCTCTGTCGAGTGGCCTCTCTCTCTCCATCCCAGCTTGCCAGCGAGACACATATCTGGACACAGAAACACTGAACACAGCCTGAAGCTCCAGGACAAAAGAGAACATTTACTCTTTGAGCAGGTACTTGAGACACACTGGAATCCGCCAATGTCAAGATGTGTCTGAGTATAAAAGCAACTCAAGGTGCGTCGGATAGACCACCAAAAAAAAAAAAAAAATCATAATTCTGTCATCACTTACTCATGCTTTCTCCAAACTTGTATGACTTTCTTTCTTCTGTGGAATATAAAAGGCAAAGAATATATTGCCTTTTTTTGTCACATAATGAAAGTGAATGAAAACCGGAGCTGTCAAGGTCCAAAATGACAAAAAGTACCCAAAAAGTATTATAAGTGCAGACTTTCAAGCTTTCGAAACCACACAAAGGCTCTGTGCACGCCACGGAAAGAAAAGGAAATAAAAGGCTGCACATTTATATACTGCGCTGCATTATTTATTTATTGAAACATTTTAATTTTGCAATTATATATTTATAGTATGTCAACAAAAATGATTCATGTAGGCCTAAAACAAAATTATTAAGATCAATTTTAGAAATGTAATTTAAAATCATGCAATTATGAAAAAAATGTTTAAGAATTGTGTTGTGTTAGCTAATTTTTTATTTGAAGTCAAATTAATAGTCAAAAATATTTTTGTTCAATATTCACGTACACTATCAGTTTTCTTAAATGTTTTCTTAAATTAGCCTCTTCTGCTCACCAACTTTGCATTTATTTGATCTAAAGTACAGCAAAAACAGTAAAAATATTTCTAAATTTTACTATTTACTAAATAGAAAAAAATTAAATAAGTTTTCTATTTGCATATATTTTGAAATGTAATTTATTCCAGTGATCAAAGCTAAATTTTCAGCATCAAAGAGCATAAATGCTGTTCTTCATTAATCAAAGAAACCTGAAAAAAATCTACTCCGCTATTTTCAGCATGATAATAATAATAAATGTTTTTTGAGCAGCAAATCAAAATATTAGAATGATTTCTGAAGGATCGTTTGACATTGAAGACTGGATTATTGATGCTAAAAATTCATGGTTGAAATCACAGGGATAAATTACATTTTAAAATATATTCAAATAGAAAACAATTGTTTTAAATAGTAAAAATTAATTTATTTATTTATTAAGTTTTTGCTGTGCTTTGGATCAAACAAATGCAGGCCTGGTGAGCAGAAGAGACTTTAAAGATAGACTTTATTAAAAATAATAAAAAATCTTACTGTTCAAAAACAAATCATTTTATAATTTGAGGTAGTTGTAAATTGTAAAACAGAACTTTGCACTCGCTCACTGCTGTGGTTATCACTCATCACGCTTTATGTCGAAATGATTAACAGAAAATACACACCTCGCAATCAGTTTACAAACCCCACATTCATCTAATCAAACAGAAATAGTTTGCTTTTTGTATATTTTCTTATACATAATACGTACATAACAGAGGGCTCTAATTTGACGCCCCTTGCGACCTAAAATTGCCTCTCTAGGAGAGAAAAAATCATCACAGTCTTCCATTAACTCACATTATTTCAAACCAAAACGATCTGCATTATTTCATTCATAAAATGCTATATTTTAAAGCCTAAACTGTGCAATTTACTTTCCTCAGGGCTCTGACCATTCAAATAATCACTTAGATGTGAGAGTGACTGTTTTAGATCAAACTATATCTAATCACAATTTCCTTTTTTGTTTAATAAAGTCAAAACTCGTCCTCTCTAATTATATCATAATTACATTTTAAAAGGGTCATTGCATGCATTTTATATTTCATTTAAGTTATTAGAGCCAATATGTACTGTACATAAGACAAATTTTCAGCTGCTTTAATTTTAAGACTTCTATGTTTACTATACACACTCAAGAGAAGGGGTTATCCCAGGGTTTTTGCATTGAAATGTGCCGTTCAAACTCTTCTGATCAGACTGAAACGATCATGAAAACGGTTCAGAATAAACTAGAGTCTCCAGTATCAACGTCTGGATTCTTCAGAGGAATCTGCAAAAAGTTTCGAGCTGTGAAAGTTCTGGTATGTTTTCATACACGAGCATAAACTCTCACAAGATCAAGAAATGACTGACTTCATGATATATGCATTTTAAGAGCTATATAAATCCTCATGAACTGTCTGACACCCCTAACGTAACTGTGACTGAGATGCAATGTTTGCCTGAGCTTGCAGAGATGCAACACAGAGATGATGTTTTCAGATGAATTACTTAAAGATGACAGTTTCTAGAGTCAGCTATGAGAGTTTTTCCCAAATGCAGAGTAGTTACTTATTGTGTGCAGTTTTGGGCAGAAACTGATTACATGTAATCTGGGTTACGTAATCAGATTCCAGAAATTAAGTATTTGTAATTGGAACACATTACATTTTAAAATGCTTGCCATCATAATTAATTGTCTCACCCTAATTCTTTCTTTTTTCTTTTTAATTAGTTACTTAGTTGTTGTTTTTTTATTCAATTAACTAATTGCTTTTAAACTCACATGCAAGCATGCAATTATGAAAAAAATGTTTACAAATTGTGTTGTGTTAGTTGATTTTTTTATTTAAAGTCAAATGAATAGATGTTCATTATTGACATAAACTACCAATCAAGTTTTTGAACAGTAAGATTTTTAATGTTTTTTTTTAAAGAAATCTCTTCTGCTCACCAAAGACAGTACAATTTAGAAATATTTGTACTTTCTATTTGAATATATTTTAAAATGTAATTTATTCCTGTGATCAAAGCTACATTTTCAGCATC
This sequence comes from Garra rufa, assembly GCF_049309525.1. NCBI lineage: Eukaryota > Metazoa > Chordata > Actinopteri > Cypriniformes > Cyprinidae > Garra > Garra rufa. The sequence continues at coordinate 4,134,590 of NC_133372.1, read as the reverse complement.
ATCAAAGATTTCTATTTCAGATAAATGCTGTTCTTCTGAACTTTCTATTCATCAAAGAAACATGAAAAAATCTACTCAGCTAATTTCAACATGATAATAAAAATACATGTTTTTTGAACAGCAAATCAAAATATTAGAATGATTTCTGATAGATCATGTGACACTAAGGACTGGAGCATTGATGCTAAAAATTCAGCTTTGAAATCACAGGAATAAATTATATTTTAAAATATATTCAAATTGAAAAAAATTCTACTATTTTAAACAGTAAAAATATTTCAAATTTGTACAGTTTTAATGTGCTTTGGATCAAACAAATGAAAAAAAAGAGTTAAATTGTTGATTTTTAATATATATATATATATATATATATATATATATTTTTTTTTTTTTTTTTTTTTTTTTTCAATTAACTAATTGCTTTTAAACTCACAAACCTCCTGCAAATCAATCATGAACCCTAGTTTGGGAAACCCTGGCATACTGTAATATTTGATACATTTCATGATGTTAAAAACAAAGAATGGAATAGATTTTCCTACAAGGTAGGTCAAATCTATGAGTAGTTAAAATATATGACCTAATATGTGGAATCCACTAGATTATGCTACAAACTACACTACCAGTCAAATGTTTTTGAACCGTAAGATATTTAATGTTTAAAGAAGTCTCTTTTGCTCACCAATCCTGCATTTATTTAATCCAAAGTACAGCAAAACAGTAAAATTTTGAAATATTTTTACTATTTAAAATAACTTTTCTATTTGAATATATATTAAAATGTGTATATATATTAAAATGTCATTCACGTACACTACCAGTCAAAAGTTTTTGAACAGTAAGATTTTTGATGTTTTCTTTAATAAGTCTCTTCTGCTTAGCAACTTTGCATTTATTTGATCTAAGGTACAGCAAAAATAGTACAATTTTGAAATAGTTTTACTATTTAAAATAACTAATATTTGAATATATTTTAAAATGTAATTTATTCCTGTGATCAAAGCTACATTTTCAGCATCAAAGATTTTTTTTTTTATTTCAGATAAATGGTTTTCTTTTAAGCTTTCTATTTATTAAAGAAGCCTTAAAAAATTCTACTCAGCTATTTTCAACATGATACCTAACATGTAATTCACTAGATTATACTACAAACTATACTACCAGTCAAACGTTTTTAAACAGTAAGATTTTTAATGTTTAACCCTTTACCACATTTGATCACTTAATCGAACATTTTCAATGGTGTTTGCGTGCTTTGCATGATACCTAAGCACATGGATTTGTCCCAGCCAATCAACGGATGTTAGTCTACATCACAGATAGCAACACCATGGCATCTGACCAATCAGAAGTTGCCCTGGGCGTTTATATATTTAAAAAAATAATTTATTTCTGTGATTTCAAAGCTGAATTTTTAGCATCATTACTCCAGTCACAAAATCCTTCAGAAATCATTCAAAACATTCTGATTTGCCAAAAAAAAAAAAAAAAAAAATATATATATATATATATATATATATATATATATATATATATATATATATATACATAGGTTTCTCTGATGAACAGAAAATTCAGAAGAACAGCATTTATCTGAAATAGAAATCTTTTGTAACATTATAAATGTGTTTATCATCACTTTTGGTCAATTTAAAGCATCCTTACTCAACCATTTTAAATACTAAATAATAATAATAATAATAATATGTTTTTATTAAACAGCAAATCAGCATATTAGAATGATTTCTGAAGGATCATGTGGCACTGAAGACCGCAGTAATGATACTGAAAATTTACCTCTGAACACAGGAATAAATTATATTTTAAAATATATTCAAATAGAAAGCAGTTCTTTTAAATAGTAAATCTATTTCACAATTTTACTATTTTTGCTGTACTTTGGATCAAATAAATGCAGGCTTGGTGAGCAGAAGAGAACTCTTTAAAAAATATTAAAAATCTTACCGTTCAAAAACTTTTGACTGGTAGTGTACAATTTCTTTCATGTAATTGTCAATCAGTAACATGCAGTACTTACAATTTGTACTGCATGTGTGTTGGTGTTAGATTGACAGCTCCAGTCTTTCATTATTTAAAAACGAAAAGGCAGCATATTCTTCTAAAGAAAGAAAATCATACAGGTTTGGAGTGTTTTCTAACATGATGGTAAAGTTTGAATGTTGAGAGTGATCAGGCGTTGGACCAGAAGAGCTGAAAGGGAATATGACCTTCAGCCTGACATAAACTACTTCTAGTCCAATGGCTCGAATCATTCTCAACATCTAGCAACAAGTATGAAAGCAAATAAACCCATTGAGAACAACCTGTGTTCACACAGCACGCAATCAGCTGCACTCATCAACGCAAAATGGCTTATTTTGATGGGAACGAGAGCAGGGATTTATTTTTGGAATGGAATGAAGCAGGAATGAGCCAGATTGGCAGGGTCTGTGCGACCGGCTGCATTAAACTGGGCAGCCCAGCTAATTAATGTGTATCTGCTCTGCCCAATGGGATTCTGGGCCATCTCCATCGCCAGTCACTTTAAATCTGGGAGCTGTCACAATTTGACTACTGGAGAGCCAAGATGACACCAGTCTTCATAGGAAGGTCTTTCATCACTAACTATGCTGGGTAAAGATACAGAGCTGCACAGAAAGAGACAACACATTTCACGTTTGAATGCACATTATTCAGATTAAACAAATATTTTGGTGTCAATACTAGTAAAGCCAAATCGAAAGCAATATAAAAATATTTTGAAAAGCTTACCACTGGGCTACACTGATGCACTTACAATGAGTGAATGGGGCGATCCATTAACTTTTAAATGTTGTTTCAAAAGTGAAAAAAAGGCTGAAATGTGAAGCATCTAAAACCCTAAAAATGACCATAATGATTTAAACAGCTTTTCAGCTAAAATAATAAGGTTTTCCTGAAAATTTTGACAAAATTATAAGCTTCACATTTCCTTTTAAATCTTTCAAAACTAGCACATTCGGTTCCTCTGTAAGTGCCTTGCTGTAACTTTGAATTTTGCTTTCGAGGGAGTTGGAAATATAATTTTTTGTGGTAATTAACATTATGCTACAAATGCTGTGGATTGAACCTAACCTGTGGTGAATCCAGAATATTCATTCATAGAACAAATTCTAGACCAAAATTACAGGCTGTTCTTTTATTTTCCACATATTCCACAGCTACTGAAATATTCAACACTGACTCATTGGAAAGTTGTGCCTCTACTCACAAAAGCACACACAATTTACAGCAATTTTCCAGCTAAAATGAACACTAGTGGCAGTAAAACACAATTGCAAGTGCACAATTCTGAGAAAAAAGTTAGATTTGCATGTTTATATCTTTCACTTCTGACTTTATAACTCGCAATTCAGACTCTAAAACACAGTTGCAAGCTTAAATCACGCAATTCTGAGAAAAAAAGTCAGATTTGTGAGTTTATATCTTGCGATTCTGACTTTATAACTCGCAATTGCAAGTTTATTTCTCACAATTTTTAGAAAAAAGTCAAATTTGTGAGTTTATTTTTCATGCGATTCTGACTTTATAACTCACATTTGCAAGTGCACAATTCTTAGAAAAAAGTTAGATTTGCATGTTTATATCTTGCACGTCTGACTTTATAACTCGCAATTCAGACTCTAAAACACAGTTACGAGTTTAAATCACACAGTTCTGAGAAAAAAGTTAGATTTGAAAATTATAGGCTGTAAAATTGAAAGCTGTTCCTTTATTTTGAAAAAGCTTTTTATGCTCCACAGCTACTGAAATATTCAACACTGACTCATTGGAGAGTTGAGCCTCTACTCACAAAAGCACACCTAAACACACAATTTGCAGCAATTTTCCAGCTGAAATGAACACTAGTGGCAGTAAAACACTAAAAACTTTTATTCCCTTCACACAAAGTTTGATTAATAAAGACTTATTTTTGTCACACTTTAGTTTGGGGACCAATTCTCACTTTTAACTAAACATTATCATTATATTTTGCCTCGATAAAGACCTAAATTCTAGGATCTAAAATATGGTTACACATAATAAAGCATTATTATGTGCTTTAAAAGTACTTTCTTTAAATTTATTGTCTATTCTCTTTATTATTGGTGTTATAGTTCAGTTTATGTCTGCACTGTGTCTGTACCTTTTGCACTGGAAGCTCCTGTCACCAAGACAAATGCCGTGTGTGTGCAATAATGCCCTTTCTGACTCTGATTCTGAAAAACAGCCAATATAATAGTAATATGCATGCTAATAAGCAGCTTACACCTAAGTTTACTTCACCATTTTACAAATAAATTCTAATCTAATCATGACGAACTCTATATGGTTGGAAAGGTCTACGGCTCCTAAATAGATATTTTACTTCTTTCTTTTTTTGTCACAAATTATGTAAACAAATATATTACTGTAGATTAATTTATGACAAGAGTGCACCTCAGAAATCTACTTCATAACAGGAGTTCTGACCTTTAGAAATTATATATCAGTTGTAAACTTAAAATCTCAAAATTCACCCTTTGTAAGCCATTTTAAAATCAGGCATTGCATTAACATGGAAAATGTGCATCAAAATCATATTACAAAATGTTTTTCTTCATGAATTAGAATTAGAATACTGCACGGAGTTCGGAGTAACATTTAAGCTCAGAACTGCTTTAAACGAATCATTTCTAAATCATTGCTGTATATAACTGTATATTCTGAGGAAAACTCTTTTCTTTTAAAAGATCAAGTCAAATTTGCTTCCTCTTGATTTGAGTCCTGTGAGGTTAAACTTTGTAGTGCTAAAATAATCACAGTACACAGTTTGTCTTGAAGTTTGCATGAGAAATCCTTCGAATCATCCTTAATTCTCTCTGGACTCACTGTGGTCCGTTCAGCTTCTACACAGACAGCGTGTTTTTGACACGGTTGCTATGGCAGCGAAGCCAGACAAACGGGGCAGTGTGTTTGAGTGTGCCAGCGTACATAAAAGTCTCTTGTCTTTCTTCACATTACTGTTCTCAGCGATCTCAAACATCTCTCTGTCTCACGCCAGAGTTTGTACATCTTTCCCTCACTGCTATTTAAAAGAATGATTTACCACAACATTTATATTCTGTCATCATTTACTCACCCTCGGAGTCTCAGACACTATAGTTGCGAGCTTAAATCATGCAATTCTGAGAAAAAAAACTTAGATTTGTGAGTTTATATCTTGCAATTCTGACATTATAACTCACGATTGCAAGTTTATTTCTCACAATTCTGAGAAAAAAGTCAGATTTGCAAGTTTACATCTTGCAATTCAGACTCTATAGCACAGTTGCGAGCCTAAATCATGCAATTCTGAGAAAAAAGTCAGGTTTGTGAGTTTATATCTTGCAATTCTGACTTTATAACTCGCAACTGCAAGATTATTTCTCACAATTCTTACTATAACTAGCAATTGTGAGTTTATATCCCGCAATTCAGACTCTATAACACAGTTGCGAGCTTAAATCATGCAATTCCGAGAAAAAAGTCAGATTATGTCTTGCAATTCTGACTTTATAATTTGCAATTCAGACTCTATAACACAGATGCGTGTTTAAATTACACACTTATATCTTGCAATTCTGATTTTATAACTTGCAATTGCAAGTTTATTTCTCACAATTCTGAGAAAAAAAGTTAGATTTGCAAGTTTATATCTTGCAATTCTGACTTTATAACTCGCAATTCTATAACATTTGCGAGCTTAAATCATGCAATTCTGAGAAAAAGTTAGATTTGTGAGTTCATTTCTTGCAATTCTGACTTTATAACTCACGATTGCAAGTTTATTTCTCACAATTCTGAGAAAAAAGTTAGATTTGCAAGTTTATATCTTGCAATTCTGACTTTATAACTCCAATTCTATAACATTTGCGAGCTTAAATCATGCAATTCTGAGGAAAAAGTTAGATTTGTGAGTTCATTTCTTGCAATTCTGACTTTATAACTCACGATTGCAAGTTTATTTCTCACAATTCTGAGAAAAAAGTCAGATTTGCAAGTTTACATCTTGCAATTCAGACTCTATAGCACAGTTGCGAGCCTAAATCATGCAATTCTGAGAAAAAAGTCAGGTTTGTGAGTTTATATCTTGCAATTCTGACTTTATAACTCGCAACTGCAAGATTATTTCTCACAATTCTTACTATAACTAGCAATTGTGAGTTTATATCCCGCAATTCAGACTCTATAACACAGTTGCGAGCTTAAATCATGCAATTCCGAGAAAAAAGTCAGATTATGTCTTGCAATTCTGACTTTATAATTTGCAATTCAGACTCTATAACACAGATGCGTGTTTAAATTACACACTTATATCTTGCAATTCTGATTTTATAACTTGCAATTGCAAGTTTATTTCTCACAATTCTGAGAAAAAAAGTTAGATTTGCAAGTTTATATCTTGCAATTCTGACTTTATAACTCGCAATTCTATAACATTTGCGAGCTTAAATCATGCAATTCTGAGAAAAAGTTAGATTTGTGAGTTCATTTCTTGCAATTCTGACTTTATAACTCACGATTGCAAGTTTATTTCTCACAATTCTGAGAAAAAAGTTAGATTTGCAAGTTTATATCTTGCAATTCTGACTTTATAACTCCAATTCTATAACATTTGCGAGCTTAAATCATGCAATTCTGAGGAAAAAGTTAGATTTGTGAGTTCATTTCTTGCAATTCTGACTTTATAACTCACGATTGCAAGTTTATTTCTCACAATTCTGAGAAAAAAGTCAGATTTGCAAGTTTACATCTTGCAATTCAGACTCTATAGCACAGTTGCGAGCCTAAATCATGCAATTCTGAGAAAAAAGTCAGGTTTGTGAGTTTATATCTTGCAATTCTGACTTTATAACTCGCAACTGCAAGATTATTTCTCACAATTCTTACTATAACTAGCAATTGTGAGTTTATATCCCGCAATTCAGACTCTATAACACAGTTGCGAGCTTAAATCATGCAATTCCGAGAAAAAAGTCAGATTATGTCTTGCAATTCTGACTTTATAATTTGCAATTCAGACTCTATAACACAGATGCGTATTTAAATTACACACTTATATCTTGCAATTCTGATTTTATAACTTGCAATTGCAAGTTTATTTTTCACAATTCTGAGAAAAAAAGTTAGATTTGCAAGTTTATTTCTTGCAATTCTGACTTTATAACTCACGATTGCAAGTTTATTTCTCACAATTCTGAGAAAAAAGTTAGATTTGCAAGTTTATATCTTGCAATTCTGACTTTATAACTCGCAATTCTATAACATTTGCGAGCTTAAATCATGCAATTCTGAGAAAAAGTTAGATTTGTGAGTTCATTTCTTGCAATTCTGACTTTATAACTCACAACCGCAAGATTATTTCTCACAATTCTGAGAAAAGTCAGATTTGCAAGTTTACATCTTGCAATTCAGACTCTATAGCACAGTTGCGAGCCTAAATCATGCAATTCTGAGAAAAAAGTCAGATTTGCAAGTTTATATCTTGCAATTCTGACTTTATAACTCGCAATTCAGTGTATATAACACAATTACGAGCTTAAATCACGATATTCTGAGGAAAAAAATTCAGATTACAAATTACAAAAGTCAAATTACACACTTATAACTTGCAATTCTGACTTTATAACTCACGATTGCAAGTTTATTTCTCACAATTCTGAGAAAAAAGTTAGATTTGCAAGTTTATATCTTGCAATTCTGACTTTATAACTCGCAATTCTATAACATTTGCGAGCTTAAATCATGCAATTCTGAGAAAAAGTTAGATTTGTGACTTCATTTCTTGCAATTCTGACTTTATAACTCACGATTGCAAGTTTATTTCTCACAATTCTGAGAAAAAAGTCAGATTTGCAAGTTTACATCTTGCAATTCAGACTCTATAGCACAGTTGCGAGCCTAAATCATACAATTCTGAGAAAAAAGTCAGTTTTGCAAGTTTATATCTTGCAATTCTGACTTTATAACTCGCAATTCAGTGTATATAACACAATTACGAGCTTAAATCACGATATTCTGAGGAAAAAAAGTCAGCTTTGTGAGTTTATATCTCACAGTTCTTTATTAACTCTCATTTGCAAGTTTTCTCTGATTACAGCATGTACTTCTGTTCTGACAGCTACACAGGTGATATATATGTTACATAGGGGGCTGAGATCATAATTTCCACTTCATTTCTGTCTCAAGAAATCCTAGGATGAAATTAGAAAGCTCTAGATCTGTCTATCCGTGTCTTTACAGCACTTCTGCAGTGATGGCGACTGTCATAAACTGAAAATAATTGGCAGAGTGCTTTCCAAAAGTGTTGCGCAATTAATGCGCTGTTCAGCTAATTACATTCAATTTGATGATTCCCGAGGCACATTCCATTTTAACAAACCAAGACTGATATAACCGTCAAATGAGTAATCGTGGCTGACGGCGCTTCATAGCAGGACTGACACAGTCGGAGAGCAAGGCACCAGCTATTATTCGACTCAAACGCTTGGCTTCGGAAGAACAAAGAGCGACTGAAAGGTCTGTTTTCTGACAAACAGCTTACAGAGTTCATGTAAGGACGAAAGAACCCTGTGGTTTTGGTTATATCAGGACAAGATGGCAGGTTTACCGCAATAAAGTACTTTGTTTTTACTCACACAGTTATAGAAACTCTATTTTGCATCATTGTTATAGTAAAAATGTATTATCTTTTATAGTAGATATAATATAATATAATATATTTTTAGTATATTAATTTATTATTTTAATGATTTCATTGATTAATTATGTGAAAAATATAATTAAAATAATTTAATTTACATTTTAATAATAGTAAAATGTAATAATACATTGGTTTACTCCAACTTTATTTTGCATTATGTGTAGTAAAATGTGTCATTCATTTTTATAATAAAAAATATTATATTGTTACATTTTAAAAATAAGAAATATAAGAAATAAGAAATTATATATATATATATTTTTTTACATTTGATGGATTTTAAGATAAATTATTATGTGTAATTATTATGTTCATTTTTATAGTAGCATTATATTATTTTTGTTTTATTATTATTGTGTTAAAGAATGTAATAAATATATTAAATATTATATATATGTAAATATACTTTCATTAACAATATATTTGTATTCTATTAATTTATTAGTTTTATTAATTTTGTGATTTTTATAGTACTATGTGAAATATATAATAATTAATAAAAAATAAATCATTTACATTTTTAATAATATTACAATATAATAATATATTTGTTTACTCAAACTTACATTTTTGGTAAAAATGTGTTATCCATTTTTTTATAGTAGTAGTAGATTATTTTTAATTATGTTAAATATATAATTTCAGTAACAATATATTTGTATTATATTAATCTATTATTTTTATAAATTGTATTTATTTTGTGATAAATTATTATGTGAAAATGTAATAATTAATTTAAAAAATGTAAAATGTTTAATATTACAATTTAATAATAAACTTGTTTACTCCAACTCTATTTTGTGTCATTTTTTTAAGTACAAATTAACAAAATATATTTTATTAAAATTAAATTTAAAAATTCAGTAACAATATAATATTTGCATTATCTTAATTCATTATTTTGTATTACTTTTACTTATTTTAATGATAAAATAATACATTTGTTTACCCAGTTTCTCCAATTTAGGTGCATTTGGTGCCAGTCGAATGTTAATTTTGTACCCTGGTTATACAATATAATGTTGGAAAAGAATAAAGCAGTAACTTCCTGCCTTTCAGGCTCTGTAATCAAGCTTATGTTTAATTATTCAGAAGATCCGCTCACGCTGTGTCCACACAAATAACAATTTCCCCACCTAATTTCATCGCAAGTTTTCCTCAAAGTGCCCAGATTTTCAAAGTAACCCGAAATCAAAGGATCTATTAAGAATGACCTTCCTTCCTCTCTCAGAGCGCTGGAGAACAGAGCCACCTGTCTTCAGCATCTCTTTGCTAACGTGTGTTTATTTGAGCAGCAGCTTTTCAGAGTGTGTCATCTCCAAGTCCCATTTGCTGCCAGTAATGAGACCATAAATCATATATTGATGTGTCTCGCTGGCATGCGACGCGGCAGAGTTTTCGCTGCTGGACTAATGCATCATATTAGCTCTACAAGACCTACAAAGATACACAGCTGACTGTCTGCTGCTCAGAAGTGTGTGTGCGTGACATGTACGGTCTTCATTCTGACCGCGTCCTATACGTTACACATCTTCATCTGAACCTGCCAGGAACAAACCACAAATGCCTTGCAGTGTCTAGTGTTGCATAACCAGACTTTTGAGAATCAGCAGAAAATCTGGTCCACACTGCAGGTTCTTCTGGCCACAATTTTACAGCATTTTTTATCATGTCAAATCTGAAATTGGTTCCAAATTGGAATATACAGTGTGCTTAAAGCTGTTGTAGTTTTTTGTTTTTGTTGTTACAGGTTTTAATGTTACCATTTGCTATTGCATTAAGTATTATGAACTTAAATTGAACATTTTTACAGCATTTATTATAAGGTTTGTGCTAATTTACATATGCATGATTAATTATTAGTTTAACATTATATGAGAATATACATGAACCCAGTTAGTTTATGATATTTAATACATTAACCAATCGATATGTAAACAAATATAACGTTATTGCAAAGTGTTACCAAGATCAGTATGAACAGTATGAAGACTTTATTTACTCTGAAGCTCAAATGACAGAAGAGACCATATCAAATTTAAATGCTGAAGAGAGAATAATAGCTGAATATAATTAAAAAATCATAATAAATCAATAAATAGGTCAATGCACATACAACAGTGGTCAAAAAAACTTGAAATAATTATTTAATGATTTAATTTTAATTTACATTTTTTTAAAAATACATATACTTATTAAAATTTTCATTTATTTTTTATTTTATTTTATCAAGATGACAGAACAGACCGTATCATATTTAAATGCTGAAAAGAGAAAAAAATAAGCCAATATATAGAACATTAGTGGCCA
>NC_133372.1:4091196-4123037 GCF_049309525.1 Garra rufa | reverse complement strand
ATATATATATATATATATATATATATATATATAAATACATTTAAATAAAAATTAAATAGAATTCAAAAATAAATAAATTAAACCCAAACTTCTGAATTGTAGTGTAAATTAATTTAAATAAAATTAAAAAATTATAAAAAAAAATATAAATACATGAAAAAAAAAATAGAATTCAAAAATAAATAAATTTAATCCCAAACTTCTGAATTGTAGTGTAAATTCATTTAAAAAAAATATTTTAAAAAGGATGAATGAATAAATAAAATGAACGAGCATAGTTCATTTTTATCTTAAATCAAAAGCTAAACAAGAATTGTTATTAGTGGTTCCAATACTGAAACACAGAAGCAGTATAAACTAACTCAAATGCTTTTCAGCTACGGATGTGTTTAATGAATTAAATAGTGAACATTAGAATGCAGAATGCATAAAGCCAAGCAATGAGACCGAAGCACCATCATACAGTAAGCGGACTGTTTACAGGCGGTCGGTGTGCGTGTAAAAACACATCCCATTCTGTTAGAATAGAGTCAGGCGATCAGCAGCTGGAATCTCGTTGATAGCGGCTGTACGGACATCTCTGGACACACCACAGGTTGTAGAGCTTAGCGTGAGCAAGCGAGTGCGGCGTATCTCTGAGCTGCGGGGTGGAAGATCACTCAGCTTTGCTCTCTCTCTGCACTCTTATCCAAAATGGAGCTCCCTCATCCCTCTCCAGGCCAGGCTCTGCTCCTCACATGGATTTAGGTCCTCTCTCAGCCGGCTTTCCCTTTGTAGCTCTCTAATCTCTGGGCTGTGGTTGGTGTCTGGAGCCTGACAGAGCCAGTGGAGTTTCGGAGGACATTTTCTTGGTTTGAAGGGAATCCAATCACTCCGCTCAGAAGGAGGTCAGGCCTTTTCATCTGGTGCTTGGGTGATACTGTGCTTTTCATCTGCACAGGTAACCGATAACCTGCCGCTCACACCTTCGATTACAAATGTTTTTATTTGTAAAACTGATGCTTCAATCTGATTGGCTGGTGCCTTAAAGGGATAGTTCACCTAAAATTGAACACTTGCTGTTCATTTACTCACCCTCAGGCTATCCAAGACGTAAAATTAGTAGAGTGAAGATCATTTTTAGCTGCAGCTGTGGTCCTTCATAAAAGACAAGTCAATGGCTACCATCACTTTGAGAGTCAAAAAGCACATACAGTACAAGCAACACAAATCTAAAACCCATGAGTCCTGATGGCATATTGAGGTCTTATGTAGTGAAACAACATCATTTACAACATCTTTCATGTCTGGTTTAGAAACGAATCATTCTTTTGAACCAGTTGACCAAATCGGACAGAATCGTCAATCAAAACTCATTTTTAGCCACCTGACAGTAACTCCGACTCAGAAAGAGACAAAAACCTGTGTATGTGATCCTGATGCTGGTTTTTGCCAACTCATGCAGGTCACTGAAACAAACTGCTCAAAAGAAACAGTTTGCAGAAATGAATCACCTGTTTGTCTGAGGCTCTAGATTACAGGCTGTTGTGTAATATAACAAAGTAATAATTCCTTTTTTGGGAGTGTCTGTACTTTACTTGAGTTTTTTATTTTTTTCAGCCTACTTTTACTTTTACTCCACTACATTTCCTAATTAAAATGTATACTTTTACTCTGATACATATCCCCGTAGCATATTTGTTACTTACTACAAAATAGTCAGAAGTCAGGATCTCAGTCAGAATTGCGAGATGTAAACTGTTTTTTTTTTTCTTAATTTTGTATGAAAATAAATATCTCACAAAAGTATTGTGTTCGTTCTATCTAGAAAGTGTTTGCTCACAAAAATATTGCCTTTCCCTCAAAAAATGTTGCATTTGCATTGAGTTTTCTTTCTTTCTCCTCTTTATTTCCGTCACAAAAGTTTTTGTGAGCAAACACAAAGTTTACAAACTTTATCTCAGAAAAAGTCAGAATTGCGAGATAAAACTCTGAAAATAAAATTCTGACTTTTTTTTTTTTTTTTTTTTTTTGTATCTCGCAATTCTGACTTCTTTTCGGGAAATTCTGGCTTTTTTTCCCAGAATTGCGTGATTCAAACTAAATTCCGAATTTTTTCTCCAAATTGGGTGATATAAACTCACAATTGTGAGAAACAAAGTCAGAATTGTGAGATATAAACTCATAATTCAGACCTTTTTTTCTCAGAAATTGATGATATAAACTCGCAATTGTGAGAAATAATTTTCCTCACTAATGCGATTTTCTATCTCGCAATTCTGTTTTCTCGCAATTGCGAGTTTGTATCTCACAAATCTGACTTTTTTCCTCCAAATTGGGTGATATAAACTCACAATTGTGAGAAATAAAGTCAGAATTGCAATATAAACTAATAATTCAGACTTTTTTTTCTCAGAAATGGATGATATAAACTCACAATCGCGAGAAAAAAATAAAATAATTTACTTAATATTCTAAACAGTGACTTCAACTTTTACCAAAGTCATTTTCTGGTAAAATATCTGTACTTTACTTAAGTATGGCTTTCAGGTGCTTTATACACCACTGATTACAGGTAATGATGGTGTAAAAAAATTTGTTCATTTTAGTTTCTTGCACAGACTGATCAATTCTCTTCATAAGACATCAATATATCATCAGGAGTCATCAGTTTTAGATTTGTGTTGCTTGTATGTGTTTTTTTTTTTTTTTTTTGTCTCTCAAAGTGATGGTTTGCCTTTTATGAATCACTAAGGACCACAGCTGCAGCTAAAATGATCTTTACTCTACTAATTTTATGTCTTGAATGGCCTGAGGGTGAGTAAATGAACAGCAAATGTTCAAGTTTGGGTAAAATTGGATATTAAAGGGGTCATGACATTTTTTTATTATTATTTTAATATGTTCCTTGAGGTTTAACTTATCATGTTAATAAAGTTTTTTGCACACATACAAAAAAACAACAACAAATATATGTGGAAAAATAATTATTTTTAACCCTCATTCTGAACCTCTCTCAGAAACAGGCTCTATTTAAGGGGTGGGTCCTTTAAGGCTTCTCAGAAATCCACCACTGTTATGATTGGCTATGTCTAATGTCATTGCATAGGAAACAGTATCGAGGCCCCTCGCTATTGCTGTTTTTTGAGTGTTTTGACAACATAATCAAAATAACAGTCATTTCCAGACAGAGCATTATTAAAAATTGTACTTACGGTTTGTGATGCAGCTGCAGTCAGATCTAGTACAGCTTCAATCTTTCAACGAACATTTCTTTGTGAACTCTCCATGACACTGTGCTCTGTTTACAAAACAAAAAGCTCCTATCAATCCTCTGACACAATCCAGAATGCCACTAAAACTAAACTATCCACTCGTCTTTATGCTGGGATCCTTCTGATATCTGTACAAAGATGTGAACGTTCTTTCACTCCATTTGTTGTATTGTCGATGGTTTCAGCTAAAAAACTGTTCTACACTCTAAAAATAAAGGTTCTTCACAGTGATGCCATAGAAGAACCATTTTTGGTTCCACAAAGAACCATTCAGTCAAAGGTTCTTTAAAGAAAAATCTCTTTCTTACTTTTTTATTATCTATTACCTTTTTTTGCCACAAAGAACCTTTTGTGAAACAGAAAGGTTCTTCAGATGTTCAAGGTTCTTATTGGAACCATGTAGACAAAAAAGTTCTTCTATGGCATTGTGAAGCACCTTTATTTTTAAGAGTGTACTGAAGAAAAAAAGTCACCTATTTCTTTGATGATCTGAGGGTGAATTAACAGTAAATTTTCATTAATTTCATCACTATTTCAATAAATCATGCACATGCATGTGTTCTAGAGCGAACTAAACAAGAAACATACAAGAAAACATAAGAAACCAGTGGTTGTTACCATTAATTAGACTTTAAATTCAAAGAAAAAAATAATATTTTACATCAAGTCACTGCTAGAAGAGAAGCGCACAGATTTCGAGTGCAGAGCATCTGCCATGCGGGTGTGGAGCTAAAGAGTGACTCTTGACTAAAGGTGATTGTTGAAGTGGTTTGTTTGAATGTTAAATGGAGAGTACAACAGTACTCAACAGAGAACAACTCTATTTCTGGCAGATCTTTTCTTACTGAAGAGACAAACATGATGTATATAGTTTACAGGCATTTGTTTAGAGAAAGAACTAGTTGCTGATTTGCCAAAGTTTGTGAATGGCATTGAATTTGACCCGTCTTTAAAAGTCAAATCAATTAATTAAATGTGAAACATCACTTCACTTCAGACACCAGGGCAATTACCGGTTTAAGTAGGTGGTTCTTGGCCAAAATAAGCTATAAAGGGAATAGAGGATAGAGGGAAATACATACATACAGTGCCTTGCAAAAGTATTTATACCCCTTCATTTTTTTTCACATTTTGTTTTGTTGCAGCATTATGATAAACTGCTTTAAATGAGTTTTTCCCCACATCAATTTACACTCCATACACCATAATAATGACAAAGCAAAACCCAGATTTGCAAATTTTACAAATTTATTAAAAATAAAACACTGAAATAAGTACATTGCATAAGTATTCATACCCTTAACTCAGTACATAGTTGAAGCACCTTTACAGCCTCAAGTCTTTTTGGGTCTGATGTGACAAGCTTTGCACATCTGCATTTGGCAATTATCTGCCATTCTTTGCCTCACCTTTTCACCTCTCAAGCTCTCTCAGCTTGGATGGGGGCTGGCAGACATTTTCTAGAGTCCTAGTTGTTCCAATCGTCTTCCATTATGAATAATGGAGGCTACACGCTTCTGTGAACCTTCAATGCAGCAGATTTTTTTCTGAACTCTTCCCTAGATCATTGCCTTAACGCAAGTCTGTCACTGAGCTCTACAGGCAGTTATCTTGACCTCAAGACTTGGTTTTTGCTCTGATATGCATTTTCAGCTGTTAGACCTTTTCTGAGAGGTGTGTGCCTTTCTAAATCAGACTCATTCAAATGAATTTGCCACAGTTTAACTCCACTCGAAGTGTAGTAACATCTAGAAGCAATATGAATGCTCCTGAGCTAAATTTCGAGTGTCCCAGAAAAGGGTATGAATACTTATGCAACAGGATCTTTACAGTTTTTTATTTTAATAAATTTACACAAATGTTAAAAACCTATTTTTTGCTTTGCCATTATGGAGTAGGGAGTGTAGATTAATGTGGGGAAAAAGTAATTTAAAATAGTTTAACATAAGGCAGCAACATAACAAAATGTGAAAAAAATGAAGGGGTATGAATAATTTCGCAAGGCACTGTATATGCATAAATTTTTTTCCTAATGAACATGAAAAGTTAATAAGAATTCTGTACTTATACACTTATAAAAGAAAATAAATTAATACTTTTATTCAACAAGTATGCAATAACCAAAAGTGACAATAAAGACATTTATAATTTTACAAAAGAGTTGAAGAGGTTTGTTTGAATGTTAAATGGAGAGTACAACAGTACTCAACAGAGAACAACTCTATTTCTGGCTCTATTTCTTCCTGAAAAGATGATGAAGACATCATGTATTTAATTTACAGCCACTAGTTTTGAGAAAGAACTAGTTGTTGGATTTGCAAAAGTTCTCGAAAGCTCTCGAAAGTCTAATTAATCAATTAATTAACAGCGATGTATCGCTTTAGATACACATATGCATGAGAATTTGTCATAATGAACATTTAAAGTTGTTAAGAATTCTGTAATTATACACTACAAGTCAAAAGATGAATGTGGTCAGCCAGATTTTTTTTAAAATAAATTATTACTTTTATTCACCAAGTCCTTCTTAACATTATATGTACTGTGCCACTTTTCCATATGAACCAGCAGAACTGTTTTCAACATTGATAATAATCAGAAATGTTTCTTGAGCAGCAAATCAGCATATTAGAATGATTTCTGATAGATCATGTGACACTGAAGACTGGAGGAATGATGCTGAAAATTCGGCTTTGCGTCACAGGAATAAATGACATTTTAAAATATAGTCAAATAGAAGAATAGGTATTTAAAATTTTAATTATATTTCACAAAATTACAGTTTTTACTGTATTTTTGATCAAATAAATGCAGCCTTGGCAAGCAAAAAGTGTTTCTTTTTAAAAACATCACATCTCAAAATTATGAACTTTTAACAGTGAAGACACTATACACAAAGTTTTAGTAGTACATTGTATAAAAGTAATGACATAACATTTAAAGTTATCGAATTAAACAAACTAATGAGCACAGCAGATTATCATTGGGATGCAGGTATCGTGACACTGACATTTGTTTAGAACATTTAAGTCAGAAAGGAACATGCTGACATTTACCTTTCACATATAGATGGGATATGACAGAGCTAATTAATCTTTTAACAGAAGGTCAGAAATAACAGGCAAATGCCAGCAGAGATCTGAAGCACGCGTCCATAGATAAACATACTTGCAGAATCAGTGTGGATGTCATTCGTTTCAGCATGTGTCAGTCAAATCTAAGAGTTCTCATTGGATGATGAACTGTGGCCTGTTTCATCAATATGGCAGTGGAGACCTAGCGGACTGACATGCTGAACACTCATTTATTCACTCAAAATTAGACATCGACATAACTAACTGTGCTAAAATGTCACTTTGACTGTGTACTACACAATATAATAGGAATTGAATGTATGCATTAAAAAAAAAGCAATGCAATGATCCAACGGGGGAGGGAAGAAAATCATTCAATATGATGAATGGACAAAACTACACACGACATTTATTACTGAAAAGTATTGATTCGTGGATTGGAAGTCGTCCAGCACAGGTTCTTGTAGAGGTCATGGTGAGATTTTTTTTGCTGCACACAGCTGTTCTTTCTTTCACACACCCATGTGTTCCTTACAGCAGCTCACAACACTTCTGCAAGATAATCAGGTCACCCAGTTACCCAAACTACAACCGGCCCATCTGTGAGGTGATGGTGAAGAGCAGAAACATCACTTCAGATCTGATCATCATGATGCAGAAGTGCAGAGAAGATCTTCTGAAGCACGGCAGCTACAGTGGAAAGATCTTTAAATACCACTGTTCAACCTTCCAGGCTATTTGACGTTATATTCATGAACCATGAGTGACTTGACCTTGAACCTCACCTTCATTTCAACCTCACTGTCTATGATTGTTTATGTCATTGTGCATTATATAATAAAATGCAACTATGTGATGCAAAATAGAAGAGACTAATCATATTTTAACATATACAGTTAAGGTCAAAAGTTTACATCTCCCCTTTAGAATCTGCAAGATGTTAATTGTTTTACCAAATTAACAGGGATCATACAAAATGCATGTTATTGTTTATTTAGCACTGACCTGAATAAGATATTTCACATAGTTTACATAGTCCACAAGAGAAAATAATAGTTGAATAAAAAAAATGACCCTGTTCAAAAGTTTACATCCCCTTGATTCTTAATACTGTGTTGTTACCTGAATGATCCACAGCTGTGTTGTTATGGTTGTTGTTTTTTTGTGATAGTGATAGTTTATGAGTCCCTTGTTTGTCCTGAACAGTAAAACTGCCTTTCTGTTTTTCAGAAAAGCCCCTCAGGTCCCACACATTATTTTATTATTATTATTATTATTATTTTTTTTTTTTGTGTGTGTGTGTGTGTGTGTATTTGAACCCTCCCCAGCAATGATTTTGAGATCCATCTTTTCACACTGAGGACAACTGAGGGACTCATATGCAACTATTACAGAAAGTTCAAATACTCACTGATGCTCCAGAAGGAAAAACAATGTATAAAGAGCCCAGGGGCGTGAAAACTTCTGAACAGAATTGAGATGTGTACATTTTTCCTATTTTGCCTAAATATCATATTTTTTCATTTAGTACTGCCCTTCAGAAGCTACAGAAGATCCTGGAGCATCAGTGAGTGTTTCTGTAAAAGTTGCATATGAGTCCCTCAGTTGTCCTCAGTGTCAAAAGATGGATCTCAAATACAGTCATTATTGGAAAGGGTTTAAATACACAAAAATGCTGAAAAAAACAAAGATTTTTGGGACCGGAGGGATTTTTCTGAAAAACAGCAGCCGGTTTAACTGTTCAGGACAAACAAGGGACTCATGAACAACTATCACTGAACAAAAAAACATAGCTGTGGATCATTCAGGTAACAACCAACACAGTATTAAGAATCAAGGGGATGTAAAGTTTTGAATGGGGTTTTTATAAATTCAACTATTATTATCTTTTGTGGACTATATGTAAACATCTTTTATGTGAAATATCTTATTCAGGTCACTACTAAAACAATAACATGCATTTTGTATGATCCCTCTTATTTTGGTCAAATATTTAACATTTTGCGGATTCTGGAAGGGGGAAGTAAACTTTTGACCTCAACTGTAAGACAGTCACATGCAAACATTCCAATGACATCATTATTGTTACATTTTTAATTCTATCCATTTAAAAGAATACATTTAAATTAGTTAAAGGGATATTTCACCCAAAAATGAAAATAAGATATGTTTTGAAGAATGTTGGTAACAAAACTTCAGTAGTATGGCTACTGTCAACTGTTTGGTTCCCAACATTCTTCGAAATATCTGTGCTTGTGTTCAGCAGAAGAAAGAAAATCATACCAGTTTGGAACAACTTGAGGGTGAGTAAATGATGACGTAACTTTCATTTTCAGGTGAACTATCCTTCTTATTATAGAAAAGGATTAAATTAATTGCAGAAATTACAAAGGAATATGAAGGAATATGCATATAGTACATTTGAACAGATTAAATGTTTTTAATTATTCACATTTTTGAATGGGTTAGTATATGAAATCCTTTAAAAATAATCAGCCATTTCAACACCGAAGTAATCCCTGAACCAATTAAACAAACACCCAGAACAGATGGCCAGAAATTGGACCTCAGAGAGACATTTTATCAATTAAAATTTTTTCATTTCACTCCATAATGGCAGCAATATTCTGAAAAAATGTACAATTGATCTGATCACAAGACTCTAAACTCACTGTTGTTTTTCTCTTAAACCAATGCAAAACCAATGTCAAGTTTTAGGGAAAGTTTAGCACATTGATTAACTGAACACAAATTTATTACAGTGTTCTTTTGTTTTAAAACAGATATTATTGATATTTTGTTTGGTAGTATAAAAACAAGCAAATCGGAACAAGTCAAGAAACTGCCAAAATCAACCTAAAACTTTTACAACAAAGCAATAATCCACAAGAGGCTGTCCGTTACTGTTGTAAAATGAAACAGCAACAACATAATTAGTAGCAGCAGGATAAAATAAACCAATGTTCAATAATTAGGTACATTTATTGAAACCATTATTGATTGCAAAATACACTTTTATGTAAAAACAAATTATAGCTCCAGTCAGTGAGGAGAATGACAGTAACTAAAGCACAGAGACTGTGGCTAGGTGCAGGATCCCACCCAATTGCTACTCAAAACTGGCTCATAACTAGACCAATTGCAGTTTGTGGGGGTCTCCCTTTAAAAACTTCATTTGGCAGGGTAAAAATACACGTTTTTTTGGCATGGTTCCCCTAAAAATCGCATTCCAGGGGACAAATATGAAGTTTTTGGGGTCGCTTTAACACCCGTGGACAAGAAAAACAACCTGCGGCAACAATGTTAAAGTGGCTAAATTTCGCAGGAAAACCACAGACTTGCAAAACACTAACTAGCTGTGTAACAAGTGCACAAACACAAAAGAAAATACAATCATGTTTGGTGGGGTAAAATACATGTTTTAAAATTCGCATTCCAGGGGATGAACATCAAGATTTTGGGGTCGCTTTAATCCGTGGACAATAAAAACAACCTACTGGGCTACAACAGTGTAAAAATAGCCAAATTTAGCGGGAAAACCACGGACTTGGCAACACTGACTAGTTGTGTAAAAAGTGCACCAACACAACAGAAAACACAATCACATTTGGCGAGGTAAAACACAGGTTTTTTTCTGGCATGGGTTCCCCTGTAAAATCACATTCCAGGGGATAAATATCACATTTTTGGGGTCGCTTCAACCTGTGGACAAGAACAACAACCTGCAGCAACAGTGTTAAAGTAGCCCAGTTTTGCGGGAAAACTGCAGACTTGGCAACACTGACAAGTTGTTTAAAAAGTGCACCAAAACAACAGAAAACACAGTCATGTTTGGTGGGGTAAAATACACGTTTTTTGGCATGGTTGCCCAAAAAAATCACATTCCAGGGGATAAATATCACATTTTTGGGGTCGCTTCAACCCGTGGACAAGAACAACAACCTGCAGCAACAGTGTTAAAGTAGCCCAGTTTTGCGGGAAAACTGCAGACTTGGCAACACTGACAAGTTGTTTAAAAAGTGCACCAAAACAACAGAAAACACAGTCATGTTTGGTGGGGTAAAATACACGTTTTTTGGCATGGTTGCCCAAAAAATCACATTCCAGGGGATAAATATCACATTTTTGGGGTCGCTTCAACCCGTGGACAAGAACAACAACCTGCAGCAACAGTGTTAAAGTAGCCCAGTTTTGCAGAAAAAATGCAGACTTGGCAACACTGACTAGTTGTGTAAAAAGTGCACCAACAAAACAGAAAACACAATCACATTTGGCAGCATAAAATACCATTTTTTGGCATGGTTCCCCAAAAAATCACATTCCAGGGGATAAATATCACATTTTTGTGGTCGCTTCAACCCGTGGACAAGAACAACAACCTGCAGCAACAGTGTTAAAGTAGCCCAGTTTTGCAGGAAAATTGCAGACTTGGTAACACTGACTAGTTGTGCAAAAAGTGCACCAACACAACAGAAAACACAATCACGTTTGGCAGGGTAAAATACAAGTTTTGACATGGTTCCCCTTGTAAAAATCACATTCCAGGGCATAAATATCACTTTTTTAGGGTCGCTTCCACCCAAGAAAAACAACCCGCGTCAGCAGTGCTAAAGTAGCCCAATTTCTCGGGAAAACTGCAGACTTGGCAACACTGACTAGTTGTGTAAAAAGTGCACCAACACGACAGAAAACACAATCACATTTGGCGAGGTAAAATACACGTTTTTTTGGCATGATTCCCCTTGTAAAATTCACATTCCAGGGGATAAATGTCAAGTTTTTAGGGGTCGCTTCAACCCATGGACAAGAAAAACAACCTGCGGCAACAGTGTTAAAAAAGCCGAATTTTGTGTGAAAACCGCAGACTTGGCAACACTGACTAGTTGTGTAAAAAGTGCAACAACACAACAGAAAACACAATCACATTTGGCAGGATAAAATGCAATTTTTTGGCATGGTTTGCCTTGTAATATTCTCATTCCAGGAGATGAATATCAAGTTTTTGGGGTCGCTTCAGTCCGCGGCAACATTGTTAAAGTAGCCCAATTTTTGCAGGAAAACCACGGACTTGGCAACACTGACTAGTTGTGTAAAAAGTGCAATAACACAACAGAAAACACAATTATGTTTGGCAGGGCAAAATACTGTTTTTTGGCATGGTTCCCCTTGTAAAATTCGCATTCCAGGGAATAAATTTCACATTTTTGGGGTTGCTTCAACCTACGGACAAAAGACAATCAATCAAACAAACAAACAAACAAAAAAAAACAACACAACATAAAACACAAAACTGCTAATTTTAATAGAATAGCTACACTTTACAATGAAAACACTAGGGATGTAACGGTATCAAAATTTCACGGTACGGTAATACCTCGATATGAATGTCACGGTACGGTATTTATTGAATCATTTACAGGAAAAACAAAACTAATGAAGAGACTCGAAAAAAAGTGCCAGAAGTGCTTATTAAACAGTTTACATGAACACTGAACATATCAATGGCACACAATTAGCCATCTATCACTTTGAAACAGGAACTTCAATTTTAATAACAAAAAAATATTAAACCATGTAAAAAAAAAATTAAAGTTTCAATTTAGTATTCTTGAAAACTATGAAAAAATAAAAATAGCAGCCTACTTATTGCAGTTGGCCCATGTGCTGAATGAGTATTTGAGAACAATCACCTCATTCTCTCTAGGCATGGGCCGGTATAAGATTCTGACGGTATGATAACCTTGGATAAAAATATCACGGTTTCACGGTATTGTAATCACTGCTCTACAATGTTACATTTAAATGTCTGGGTAAAAAAAAAAAACCTTTTTTTCCCCAAACGGATTACAGTATATTTTATTTTAGGAAACATATAGAACATTTTGTAACATGGAACAGAAGGCAAAATAATTAAAATAAATAATTGAATCTTCTTAATTAAATTAAATTGCAGTCACTTGTGTTAAAGGTGCCCCGTGTAATATTTAAGATGATCTCTAGACAGTGGTGCAATAACTATGTTTTCAGGGGTGCATAAAGACCTTAATTAACCATTATGTTTTTATTAACATAGAATCAGCTTGCGAAAAAAACACTGACACAATGATGAACAAGTAATATTCACAATAACATAGTTTTATTGAATGATAAAGTTAATTGAATAAATATTGAATAATTCCTTAAATTACATTTTAAAAGAAATCTCACTATTCGTTGCTGTCAAAAAAAGGTGAGATTTAAATCCTGTATCGGCTTCCGTAGTTCTGTAAAGGGAGGGGTGAGCGGTACTCTGTTGCAATTCACAATCTCGCCGCTAGATGCCACAAAACCTACACACTGCACCTTTAACGTGACAGAAGGCTTAAAAGCAAAGACGTGATTTCACTTTAACTTAATTGTTGTGCTAAAGTTCACAGAAACGTAAAATTAGTACATATAGTCTGCTATTCCCCACTCTGTGTTGTGGGGATTCACCTCCTTTGGCCGTCCTGAACTTATATTACTGCTGAATCTCACTGACTGTGGATCACGTGCACAAACACAGACACGCGCCTGAGCACTAACCGGTGGAGGAGGGGCTGCATTGTTTTCTCTGCAGGGACGCAGACACACAACCTAGTAGGGAGTCCTGCGCTTTCACTTTGACACAGAAAATGCGCATATCGTAGGAACGGTATAACTTTTTTTGTTTCCGGTTTTGAAACCGTGACTTTTTCAAACCGCGGTAAACCTTGAAACCGGTTATCATCCCATGCCTAATTCTCTCACACACTCATTCAGACAGAGACAGGTTTTTTTTTTAAGTAAAATTAGTATATTAACATTATCTGGTAAAAGCTGGGATCTCTGGGCATTTACAATGTCCCCTGCAACAGGAAAAACCCTCTCACTTGGGACCAGAGTATGTGAGCGGAGTGGAGCGGCAACAATTTCCCCTCCGCGCTCTGTGCATTTAATAATCGCTCCGCTCCAGCTTCCAAGCTAATAACATCAGCATTAAAATAGTATAATTGCTGCTTTATGCAGTACAAAGTTTGTAATGAAAATAAAAATACATTTTTCGTCAGTTATTTTACTTATGGAACGCTGCATTTCTTACAGATTTCTGCTCATTCGAAATCGGATACCATTACATTTGTTTTAATGCATTAACAGGGTGATTGCGTGTGAATAAGTGCTGTACCTGTTTAAATGATGCTTTCACCTGAAAATATTAAGTATCTAGAAAGAACAAACTTGTGAACTATAATTTACCGCTCATATGATGTCCATTGCCGTCATCATAGCCTTCACATTATTTCTGATTTGAGTGATCCATCTCTATCAAGCGAAATATGTTTAGCATGTGAATTCCTGCTTAATATGCGGTTATATTACGGACCGTTGGCATGAATTGTTCTCATGATGGAGCGGTCTTGGAGCGAGTTAAAACCACGACGCTCCGACTTTTCAAGCATCCGCTCCTCCCTCCATTCAGAATCACACCGCTTCACTCCGCTCACATACTCTGTAGCGACAACAGACCGCAAAGGATGATGGCCACGCCGGGGCTGATGGGAATTGTAGTTCCCGCTAGGCCGCTACCTCCCGTTCGCTCCATTCGCCTGAGCAAACTTTTTTTCTTCTTCTTCTTCGTCTTTTTTAATGGCGGGTGGCAACCGGCATTTAAGGTGCATATCCGCCACCTACTGTGCTGGAGTGTGGGCCAGAAATGTAAGCATCTAATCACGGTATGACTCAAAAAAAAAAAAAAAAAAAAAAAAACTTTACTTTACCTTCTTCCTACCTTTATAATTACTTTACCAATCAATTAAATCCTTTTCATTAAACCAGTTTCTCTTAAAAAGTTAAACAACTCTCCCATTATCTGCTCTCCGATTTTAAAAAGATTTTTAAGGCTCAACATGTTTTCTCCAAACTTCAGTACTTCCTCTTTTAATTTTATCCTTTGTTTTTCATATTTGACACATTCACTAATCACATGTTCCGCTGATTCCTCTCCCCTTCCACAATCACACATACCCGAAGGGTGCTTTTTAAATAAATACATAGTTTTATTTAATCCAGTATGTCCTAATCTCAACCTCGAAATAATGCTACTTTCTCTAGCACATCGACCTGTAGGTTTCCTTTTCCCCACTTCTTGCATAATATTGTATAAATGCCGCCCTTTCTTTCCTTCATCCCATTGTCTCTGCCATGTCTTCATAACATTTTCCTTTATTTTAACTTTAACTTCAGCTTTACTTACTGCCACTTTTGTAATTCTGTCAAGTTTCAAAGCTTGCTTAGCCAACATATCTGCTGTTTCATTTCCTTCAATCCCCCTATGAGCTGGAATCCACATAAATCTGACCGCTGCATTAATATGCTGCAGTCTGTATACAGTCTCATATATTTCGTACACAATATCAAGTCTGTTATTAGATGATACCGACTGAAGAGACATTAATGATGATAGGCTATCAGAGCAAATTAAAACCTTGGCAATTTTGTTTTGTTCCACCCACTGTAATACCCTTAAAATAGCTAACATTTCCACAGTAAATACTGTCAGATGATCAGAGGTTCTTTCCTTAACATTTACCTTTAGTTCTGGAATAGTGAATGCAAAACCGGTAAAACCACTCTTAGGATCTTTTGAGCCATCCGTAAATGCAGCTATAAATGAATTATATATAGACCTTATTCTATCCTCCACCTTTTCAACCCAGTTTCCTTTCCCATTAAGTCTTTTTATTTCTCCTTGAATATAGAAGTCTATAATTAGTGGTGAAAACAACCAAGGCGGCGTCCTTGAACAAGGAACAGTAGGACTGAACTTACTCTCCTGCAATTTCATTTCAATTGCTATTTTACTAGATGCCCAAGCAAAGCATTCTGTCTTAGCCTTCCGAGCAAACTTTTCTCAGAAGACCTATCGTTTTATCGAGTCATGCGACCACGGTAGTATCGAAAAAATTTGCTATTGCGGTACGACGGTATTTACAATACCGTTACATCCCTAGAAAACACTGATCTGACAAGTCCAAAGGTGCCATATTTGATCTGAGAGCAACAACAGTGCTGAGAACAAAGTGCATGAGTCATACATTCATTGTGCTTTTGGTCCTTTCTGCAGCTTGACAGCCCCTGTACCCATAATATGAAAGTATGTATATTATATATAAATATTCTTCAAAATTTCCCCTTTGCGGATGCTATAACACTAAGAACCTCTTATAGATACAGCAGCGGTCATATAAGGACAATTTTTACTATAAACTAACCCTAAGGCAAACGCTCACACAAACCTGTTGACATGATTCGAGTGAAAGCAAAACTAGGATTTTGCTGATTGGTGAGCCTTTCGAATATTCCAAACCACTTTAAATGTCTTCACTATTCAGGTTCACTATATTTGTGAGGACATTTTTAACAACGTGGCCCACACAAGGAATGACAAACCTGTAAATGTGCACTTACAGAAAAAGAGAGAGAGAGTAAGAGGCCTGTGGCTCTCTATCCTTCTCCACAGAGACTTCACATCCACTCACTCACAGCAGGTCACATCAGGTCTCCTGTAGGCTAGAGGGAAACGTACGTAAAGCTGTTTATCTACTCATAGAGTCAGATTAAGAAGCCCAAGGAGGTCCGTGTGAGAGATGATCATGAAATAGAGAAGACTCATATTTTCCCTTCAGAATTTAGGAACTGCCTCTCAATTCATGAGTTGAGTCTGAATTGAATTGGACACATTCCAGAGGATGCTGGAATGACAGGTGGGTGAATTTACTGAAATAAATTTCAATTAAATTTAACTGTGACACACCACAGAGGTCATAATACACTATTTATATACACAGTTGATTCTCAGATATACAGAAAATTCTCCAGTTCTCTAAACTAATACAGTGAACATTATTAACAGCAATCAAAACTAGAGTACACAATGAAATAAATATGAACCAAATACAAAATTTTAATATCGTTCAATGTATATGGGTAATTCATACAGAAAACCTTCAGGTGCTATATAAATATATTTGTATTTCATTGCATTTTAATTAAACTTTGATACATGTTTATGCAAATATTCCAAAATGTCACTACTGTGGGTTACATTTTAAAATGTAATATTATTTATTAAAAATAAATACATTTTAATATGTGTCTTTTTTAATCAGCATTAATATCATCTAATGTTTATGGGTCATTCATACAGAAAAAATAAATAAAAAATATCTCTTATGAACTTACATGCAAATATTTCAAAGATGTCACTACTGTGGGTTACATTTTGAAATGTAATATAATTAAAAAAAAAAAATACAAAATTTTAATATGTGCTTTTTAATCAGCATTAATATTATCTAATGTTTATTGGCCATTCATACAGAAAACAAATTATTAAAATATAACAAACTTACATGCAAATATTTTAAAGATGACACTACTGTGGGTTACATTTTGAAATTAAATATCATTTATTAAAAAAAAAAAAAAAATATGTGGCTTTTTTTAATCAGCATTAATATCATCTAATGTTCATGGGTCATTCATACAGAAAAAAATCTTAAAATATAACTTCTATAAACTTACATGCAAATATTCCAAAGATGTCAATACTGTGGGTTACATTTAAAAAAATATATATAATTAATTAAAAATAAAAATAAAAATGTGATATGTTGCTTTTTTAATCAGCATTAATATCATCTAATGTTTATGGGTCATTCATACAGAAAAAAATATTAAAATATAACTTTTATAAACTTACATTCAAATATTCGAAAGATGTCAATACTGTGGGTTACATTTTGAAATTAAATATCATTTATTAAAAAAAAAATAATAATAATAATAATATGTGGCTTTTTTAATCAGCATTAATATCATCTAATGTTCATGGGTCATTCATACAGAAAAAATCTTAAAATATAACTTCTATAAACTTACATGCAAATATTCCAAATATGTCAATACTGTGGGTTACATAAAAAAAAAAAACTAATATAATTAATTAAAAATAAAAATAAAAATGTAATATGTGGCTTTTTTAATCAGCATTAATATCATCTAATGTTTATGGGTCAATCATACAGAAAAAAAAAAAAATTAAAATTCATTCAAATCTTCCAAAGATGTTAGATGGCTTTGTAAAATCAACATTAATATTATTAATGTTTATAGGCATTCATATAGGCATTGCATTCATACAGATATTCCAAAGATGTCACTACTGTGGGTTACATTTTGAATTCTAAACTTTGTAAGTTTAAATCAATAAATTTAAATTTGCAACTTCAAAAATTCAAATACAGTTTAAAATCCAGTTTCTAAGTTCAAATTCAGGAATTGATTTGTAATTTAGGCATTCTTAAATCAATTCACTTAACTTAATTTTCAATTCTGCCTGGTTTCAACAATATTTTTGCATAATTAAAATATGCAAAGCAAAATGAAATATAAAAAATATATTAGTACTATAAACTGAGACATGCTATGAACAAATATGTCAGTAAATGAGTGAAATCATCTGAAAAGCATAAACATCAATAAATGAAGGTGATCTCTGAAGAAAACCACTTACAAACAGGCTTTTTTTTTTAACTTTTCATAAAACTTATCATGCTTTACTCGCACACACACCAAACAGCATACATGCTATGAAGAGATGCATAGACACTCTGCAAACAAACAGCTAACAAATCCACAAATCCAATTGCATAATTGCATGGACACACACACACAAACACACAAGGTAAGGTTTCTGTGGTCACAGTGTTTACACACCGGTGCCATAATGTCATTTATACTGGTTAATTTCTTTCCCCATGGGTCCACTTCATTTTTAATGCAAACTGTCAACATTTGCTCAGTGGCAGTCTGGGATGAATGTGTTTTTGTTCCAGATTCTTGCTTAACTATATGCACCGCTGAGATTTTTTAAAGTCTAATTCAAACAGCGTTCACAACTCTCTATAATCCTGATGGATTTCCAAAGCATTTAGAAGTGAAACAAACAGATGCCGAATGAGAACAATGTATGGCTGGATTTGATTTGCAATATGATACTATTAATCAGTCTGGATGATGTATTTATCCGTTTTAAATCATTGCAGTAAAGTTCCAGATTAAATACAACCAAAACAAACATGCATAATAAACCCATTGAGTTACACACTTATAATGGATGCTTATATAGCAACTATATCGTCTTCTCTTTTTCTTTACTGTTTTTTTTTTCTCTAGTTTGTGAGTTTCTCTAATGTCGACTGGAGCGGATAGCAGAGTAGATTAAGAGACTGCAAACTGCAAATATCGTCGCCTCTTATAATAAACTGCTTATGATGCTCCTCATTTGTAAATCACTTTGGATAAAAGCTTCAGCTAAATGACTAAATGTAATGCATTCAGTTGACGTGGGCGCATTTGCTCTTTAAATTATCTGATATTTAATGTAACTTTGAATTTATAGCACTTGATGTTGCATTACCTTGAATTAATAACGCTTAAATATATAAATGTTAAAGGAAAATGAATTTTTTGCACTGGTAAGATAAAATTAAATATAAAATAAAATAAAATCTTCAGCTAAATGTAATGCATTCAGTTGATGTGGGTGCATTTGCTCTTTAAATTATCTGATATTTAATGTAACTTTGAATTTATAGCATTTGATGTTGCATTACCTTGAATTAACAACACTTAAATGTATAAATGTTAAATGAAAATACCATTTTTGCTCTGACAAAACAATAAAATAAATAAAATAAAATAAAAGCTTCAGCTAAATATATCACTTAAATGACTGGCAATAAAATAAAATAAAGTATCTGATATTTAATGTTACTTTGAACTTATAGCACGTGAAAATACAATTTTTGCTCTGGAAAAATAATAATTATATATATATATATTATATATATATATATATATATATATAAACTTTAGCTAAATAACCAAATGTAATGAATTCGGAATGGTATATATGAAAATACCATTTCGCTCTGGCAAAATAAATAAAATAAAATAAAATAAAATAAAATAAAATAAAATAAAATAATAAAATAAAATAATAAAATAAAATAAATTTAATTTAATTTATAAAGCCTCAGCTAAATGACTAAATGTATGCATTCAGTTGATGTGCGCGCATTTGCTCTTTAAAGTGTGTGATATTTAATGTAACTTTGAATTTATAGCACTCGATGTTACATTACCTTGAATTAATATCAATTAAATATATAAATGATGAATGAAAATACAACTTTTGCTCTGGCAAAACAATAAAATAAAATAAAATTTAAAATTTGCAATATATATATATATATATATATATATATATATATATATTTTTTTTTTTTTTTTGCAAATTTAAAAAAAAGAAAAGATTTTTGTAGTATGTTTTACAAAAAAAGTACTACATTCTTTGAATTTATTTGTGAAATTTACTAGCATTTTCTGAGTGAAAACTGTTTCTACACTATTGTTATTTCCATGTACTGCACAACAGCAGAAGGTCTTCTACAAAAACAACACACAGAACAATTTAGTGGCCATCTCTGCTGTCCATCTGCAGATGTTTGTTCTGAACTCAAAACTTGACATTCCTCTCCACAGTGCCTCATTTCCAGCGTCAGGATTGGCTGTACGACATGGCGGCCGTATCTGCTGCTGCATCTCTGTGGATTTGGAGATGAGTCCTAACCTGCGTGTGAAATCTTCACCTGTGAGGCGAATCGGTACGCTTGAGCGGAGCCGTGATAAGAGGCAGAAATCTAAGAGTTCAGAGATGAGAGAGAGTGTGTGGAATGACAGGGATTTGCAGCTTATCGCTGCTGCCGGATGATGAAAATGCAAACAGACTCATTAAGTTGGGATGAAATGACACCGGGCCAGTTCATCCGGACCACAAACTCCAAGCATGAGTAAAGTCAAAAGTATTAAAAAGATATATGAAGCATATAACTTCTTTTTAGAAAGTAATATGTGATGCTAAAATAAGAACATAGCAAGCTCATGTAGAATCTGAAGCCACAAAATTCAATTTTTTTCCTGTACAAGCATATTTTGATTACATGAGCATATTTTACAAAATTCACTCTAGAAAAACAGTAGCAACAAGCAAAGTGATATTAAAATTCTGGAGTGTACAGAACGAAATGATCCACCTTGGAGCTCAACGCGATCCAATTACAATCCATTTATATATATTTTAGTTACATGAAGTACAAGTTTTGGGGTTAGAAAATGAATAAAGCGATAGTTTCGTTCAGCAAGGATAAATTACTTTTTTTTACGCACCAAATCTGCATATTAGAATAATTTCTAAAGCATCTTGTGTAAATTGCAAAATAATCTCAAAATAAATGCAGCCATTAAAAAAATGTAAATGTGA
The DNA here is from genome assembly GCF_049309525.1 of Garra rufa. NCBI lineage: Eukaryota > Metazoa > Chordata > Actinopteri > Cypriniformes > Cyprinidae > Garra > Garra rufa. Next base: position 4,102,326 of record NC_133372.1, on the reverse strand, counting down.
CCCTGGACCACAAAACCTGTCATAAGGGTAAATTTTTATGAAATTAGCATTTATATGTCATCTGAAAGCTGAATAAATAAGCTTTCTATTGATATATGGTATGTTGGGCAAAAACAGGACAAAACAAATCTAAATATTTATAAAATTGTCTTTAAAGTTGTTTAAATGAAGTTCTTAACAATGCATACAGTATTACTAATCAAAAATTAAATTTTGATATATTTACGGAATGGAATTTACAAAATATCTTCATGGAAAAGGATCTTTACTTAATATCCTAATGATTTTTGGCATAAAAGAAAAATGTATCATTTTGATCCACACAATGTATTGCTGACTATTGCTACATTTTTATTTATTTATTTATTTATTTATTTTATTTTTTTTGTGGTTCAGGGTCACCTATATTGTCATTTTTATATACAGTACATATAAATATTTTAAAAAATGTAACTTATTTTAAAGAATAAATGTGTACCATCATTTGAAAAAAACCCTGCAATGCTCTGTTTGATAATATTTAACGTTATTGTGCAAATATTAAATTTCCATATATAAAATGTATTGTCTTACAAAGTCAAAACATGTATTAAACCTATTAGAAATTGAAACCATTTGAAAGACTATTTTATTAAATAATATAAAGTAATTTTGTAAGATTTTTTTATTTTATTTAACTCAATAATTTGAATGATACTAAATTAATAAAAGGCAATAAACTAACCACACTTTTATTGAAAATAACACAATAATATTGGACAGAAAATATAATGATATTAAATATCAATATATTATTTTTATGTAGTTGCAACAGAATCAGATATAACTTTAATTATCCAAATAATGTATAGTCCTACAAAGCTATTATTATCAGAGCTTGTGAGATCAGATATATAAAAAAATATATATTATATAGGCTATATATATTTTTGGCCATTTTTCTCTTTTTGCCCGAATATCATTCTGAAGTGAAATAACTTTTTTTCTTTTTTTTTTTTTAATTACAAAATAATTGTATTTATTTATTCATTTATTTAGGTCTGCTAAAATGTTAAAAACTCTTGAAGTTTGTGTAGTTGCCATTTAGTTTTAGTCATATTTTAGTCATCTGAATTGTTTTTAGTTTTAGTCTATTTTTAGTCGACTAAATCTACAGTAGAATTAGTCGGCAAAAAAAATCGAATGGGTTTAGTTACAGTGTAATGCATTTATTAAACATTTCTATAAATTACCAAACTCGTGTTAAGGTTTTATCATGATAGATAGATTTAATTGCTGTGATATGCAACATGCTTTTACATTATAATGAAAGGAAAGAACGTATAGAACATACAGACAACTTACACATTCTTTATAACACCTTGTTTACCACATTCTTCATTCTTTCAAGCAGACATTTATTAACATAAATAAATTTAGATTAATCTAAAAATGATTAGGGCTACTAAAGTGACTCAGTCAAGTGCAGTGAGTGATTTTCTGTCTCTTTTGTTGCTTGATTAACATCAATGCCACAGAAAATAGCAACTCAATTAGGCTGCTGTCCCTTTAAAACCGAACGCACGAATGCAATGTACTGATACACGTCTGATAGTCTTCCAATTGTTTACGTTCACCTAAGATGTAACTGAGTGTGTTTACGTGAATACTCATCAAAACGGACAATTCAACATAATTTTTTTGTGTATTTCTCCGTTCATGAGACGCGAAAGGAGTAATTTACTCGTGTGCTGTGTGAGAAGGCGCTCAGAAAACTCGACCGAATTTTGCGTTGTCAAATTTATCCATATGTTTGCTCTTCTCTTACTCCCAGATATTGACATTTTTGAACGTTTTATGAGATGTGCAGCAAATGTCAATAGATTTTCATCATAGTTTGTGTCATACAAAATGAGTTTTTGTTTCGTTATCGTCTTGTTTTTGTCAGTTAACCCTCAATCGGTCCTTGGGGTCTATATGACCCCGATCGACGTTTCCTCGATTAAAAAAAAGGGTTCCCTTCATCTGAGAGGAAAAATATTTTGTGACTTTTCCTACATAATCTGTCTATACACACACAAAAAAACCTGGCTTGATTCGATTGTTCTGAAAGTATGTAATTTTTTTTTTACTAATCTGGTCTTTGGGGTCAATTTGACCCCACATTGAAATGAATGGGAAATTTGAAAAAAACTCAATATTTTTTCTTCATTTGTCAAAAAAAATCTATAAATCCGGCATAAATCAAAAAATTCACACACAGAAATGAAGGCCTACTACTAGAGCATAAATGTGATGTAGAAAAGACATGCTCACTCACACACACACACACACACACACACACACAAACACAGACAAACAAACACACGCTTACATATGCACCCATGTATTCTCTCACTCTCTCTCTTTCTCTCTCTCTCTCTCTCACACACACTCACAAACACTCACACACACACGCACACACACTCTGACTCCAAGTCTTGTCCTTTAGGTGTGTTTTAGGTGGCATTTAGGTGCCATTTTTCTGTCAAATTTCTGTGGCATTATGTAAAAATAGACATTTCAAAATGCACCAAAACTACAGAAATTCTACTATTTGAAAAAAAATTATACTTTTAAATGTCCTTTCTTATGTTTATATATAAATAAATTCAAAAAATGTATTTCAAAAGTTGTAATACAACAGTTGGCTACATGCACTAAAATGAATGGCTCTCTATTGGCCTCTGCTGGTCAAAACTATTTATTTCTTAAACTGAAAAGAATTAAGGTTTATCTCTAACCAGGAGATGGCGTACTTCTACACATAACACCTAGATCAATATCCAAAAACAGTTTAAATTAAATTTAGATCATAATTTAAGTGAATTTTTCATAAAAAAATTAAAATTTCATAGGCAAGCTTATGGTGTAGTTGAGGAATTGTGTGGTAAATAGGTACAAAAGTACTTCATATCTCCCAAAACACAGCATTAATGAATAGATGAGAAGTAAACAAAAATATATATATATTATTTGTATAATTAAAAATGTATATTTTTTGTATAATTTCTCTATCAATTGTTGGGGTCATATAGACCCCAAAGACCAAACTGATGAACTGGAAATGAAGACCTTAAAATGTTGTTGATGAAAATTATTCGTCAATGAAATTAACATAGCCATGAGATGCCAAACTGTTCCTATGTTATTTATCATACGTTATAGCGACAGACGTCTGGACATGCGTGTCAATGCCATGTGCACATGTCCATTGTGACCTCTGACCTTTTGGTTCACAGCGGGGCTGAGCGATCTTTGTGAGAGACATCGGCAGCGCGGGTTATTTGTGTCTGTGTTGAGTGACTCAGCTGCCATTGCTCATGTGCTTCAGAGAAGTAGATGGCAGCTCAAAGCCCTTTGTCTCAGCAATCGCTTGTGCGCGTGACCAAATAGAGACAGCGAAGCCCACCTCCGTGTTGACTTCAGCCGCGCATCCCAATCACAATAAACACCCACACAGACACACACTCCAGCAGTTGTGTGTTTACTGGCGTCACAGCGCTGAAGCTGTAAACTGTGTTGGCTGCAGGTTGTGCTCTCATTGTCAGCGTGTCAGCGCAGTGGGCCTGATGGCTGCTATTTTTACAGCTTAAAGTGGGTTTATGTAAATGCATAATTATACAGGATTATCGTGGCAATTTTAATCTTCTGCTGCTCTGAGAAAAAAACAAAAAACAAATTAACAATTCAAAGTGAATGATCTGTGCTGACAGATAAGAATAAAACAGAGTTTCTCATTTTAGCTGCATGTTGAGCAACGGCAAAACAGACAGACTATGAAACAGCTCCAACTCGACGTGACACTTTGATGAGTTTAAAGCGTAAAGAGCGATGCTTACAAATTACGTGCATTCACACTTCATGCATGTGTAATTGTGCATTTAACTATTGAGCAATATTAATTAACTAATTAACAACATGTACTTACTATAGGATTTGGTTTAGGGTTATTGCATGTAATTATGCACACTTTACTGTTATTACTATAGTAAGTGCATCGAACATGCAACAAGGACACTGTAACAATGTGTAGTGTTATTCATAATTATTATAGAATTCTATTTTGTTTATGCATGGAAATATGCAGGTTATAAGCCTTAATAAAGTCTAAGAAAGAAATACCTAAAATAAAAAAAATAAACAAATTAAAGATTATTTGTGTAAAAAAAAAAAACTGTGAATTTTAAATATGTCCATATACATTTTTATTTCAGCTTTAGTTTTAGTTATTTTAGCATGTCATGTTTTTTGTCTTGTTTTTTTTTATAATATTTTATTTAGTAAAATTATTATTATTATTATTTTTAATATGTCCATATAACCTTGGCAACTATAAATGTGTACGAAAAGTACATTTATATATAAACTGACACACTTTTCATAATTTTGGCTCTGTATGCCACTAGATTAGTTTTAAAATCATACAATCAAGATGAAATTTAAGTGCAGATTTTAAGCTTTAATTCAAGGGGTTGAACAAAAATATAACATAAAATGCTAAGGAATTACAACCATTTTTATACACAGACCCCCCATTTCCAGGGGCTCAAAAGTAATTGGACAAATAAATATAATCAAAAATAAAATGTTCATTTTTAATATTTTGTTGAGAATCCTTTGCAGGCAATGACTGTCTTAAGTCTGGAACTAATGGACATCACCATAGACTGGGTTTCCTCCTTTGTGGTGCTTTGCCAGGCCTTTACTGCAGCTGACTTCAGTTGTTGTTGGTTTGTGGGTCTTTCTGCCTTTAGTTTTGTCTTCAGCAAGTGAAATGCATGCTCAATCAATTTGAAATCAGAAGATTGACTTGGCCATTGCAGAATAATCCACTTTTTTATCTTTAAAAACTCCTGGGTTGCTTTTGCTGTACAGTCGTGGCCAAAAGTTTTGCGAATTACATAAATATTGGAAATTGGAAAAGTTGCTGCTTAAGTTTTTATAATAGCAATTTGCATATACTCCAGAATATTATGAAGAGTGATCAGATGAATTGCATAGTCCTTCTTTGCCATGAAAATTAACTTAATCCCGAAAAAAACTTTCCACTGCATTTCATTGCTGTCATTAAAGGACCTGCTGAGATCATTTCAGTAATCGTCTTGTTAACTCAGGTGAGAATGTTGACGAGCACAAGGCTGGAGATCATTATGTCAGGCTGATTGGGTTAGAATGGCAGACTTGACATGTTAAAAGGAGGGTGAAGCCACTTCTCTCCAAAAAAAACCCATCAGGGACAGATTGATCTTCTGCAAAAAGTATGGCGAAAGGACTGCTGAGGACTGGGGCAAAGTCATATTCTCCGATGAAGCCTCTTTCCGATTGCTTGGGGCATCTGGAAAAAGGCTTGTCCGGAGAAGAAAAGGTGAGCGCTACCATCAGTCCTGTGTCATGCCAACAGTAAAGCATCCTGAGACCATTCATGTGTGGGGTTGCTTCTCATCCAAGGGAGTGGGCTCACTCACAATTTTGCCCAAAAACACAACCATGAATAAAGAATGGTACCAAAACACCCTCCAACAGCAACTTCTTCCAACAATCCAACAACAGTTTGGTGAAGAACAATGCATTTTCCAGCATGATGGAGCACCATGCCACAAGGCAAAAGTGATAACTAAGTGGCTCAGGGACCAAAACGTTGACATTTTGGGTCCATGGCCTGGAAACTCCCCAGATCTTAAAACTTGTGGTCAATCCTCAAGAGGCGGGTGGACAAACAAAAACCCACTAATTCTGACAAACTCCAAGAATTGATTATGAAAAAATGGGTTGCTATCAGTCAGGATTTGGCCCAGAAGTTGATTGAGAGCATGCCCAGTCCAATTGCAGAGGTCCTGAACAAGAAGGGCCAACACTTCAAATACTGACTCTTTGCATAAATGTCATGTAATTGTCGATAAAAGCCTTTGAAACGTATGAAGTGCTTGTAATTATATTTCAGTACATCACAGAATCAACTGAAACAAAGATCTAAAAGCAGTTTAGCAGCAAACTTTGTGAAAACTAATATTTGTGTCATCCTCAAAACTTTTGGCCACGACTGTATGTTTTAGGTCATTGTCTATTTGTACTATGAAGAGCCGCCCAAACAACTTTGCTCCATTTAACTGAATCTGGGCAGACGGTATATCCCTATACATTTCTTCCGGCTGCTTCTGTCTTCTGTCACATCATCACTAAACACCGGTAATCCAGAGCCACTGGAAGCCATGCTCATGCCATTACACTGCTCCACCATGTTCACAGATGATGATGTTGTAGGCTTTGGATCATGAGCTGTTCCACAGCCATATCACCCTGCAGCCCAAGACCGGTTGCTCACTGAAGCTAAGCAGGGTTGAGCCTGGTCAGTACCTGGATGGGAGACCTCCTGGGAAAACTAGGTTGCTGTTGGAAGAGGTGTTAGTGAGGCCAGCAGGGGGTGCTCACCCTGTGGTCTATGTGGGTCCTAATGCCCCAGTATAGTGACGGGGACACTATACTGTAAAAGGCACTGTCCTTCGGATGAGACGTTAAACCGAGGTCCTGACTCTCTGTGGTCATTAAAAATCCCATGGCACTTCTCGTAAAGAGTAGGGGTGTAACCCCGGTGTCCTGGCCAAATTCCCTCCACTGGCCCTAGTCAATCATGGCCTCCTAATAATCCCCATTCATTGAATTGGCTCCATAACTCTCTCCTCTCCACCTGTAGCTGGTGTGTGGTGAGCGCACCGGCGCCGTTGTACTGTGGCTGCCGACGCATCATCCAAGTGGATGCTGCACACTGGTGATGGTTGAGGAGAGATCCCCTATATGATTGTAAAGCGCTTTGGGTGTACGGCAATACACAATGAAAGCGCTATATAAATGCATCATTCATTCATTCATTCATTCATTCTCCATACTTTTTTCTTCCCGTCATTCTGGTACACATTGATTTTGATTTCAGCAGCCCAAAAAAATGCTTTTCCAGAAGTGGTTTGGCTTTTTAAAATGTTTTTTGACAAAGTCTAATCCACAGCCTTGTTTGCACCTTGTGGTAAACCCTCTCTATTTTGCTCTGGTGAAGTCTTCTCTTGATTGTAGACTTCGACAGTGACATGCCTACCTCCTGGAGAGTATTCTTCACTTGGCTGGATGTTGTAAAATGTTTTATTACCATGGAGAGGATCATCCAATCATCCACCATACTGTCATCTTTTGTGAACATCCAGGTCTTTTTATGTTGCTGAGCTCACCAGTGTGTTCTTTTTCTTCTCAGAATTCACCAAATTGTTGATTTGGCCACTCCTAATGTTCCTGCTATCTCTCTGATGCATTTCTTTTGTTTTTGAAGCCTAACAATTGTCTGTTTTACCTGCATGCAGAGCTCCTTTGACCGCATGATGGGTTCAGAGCAACAGCTTCCAAATACAAATGGCACACTTAGAATCAGCTCCAAACCTTTTACCTGGTTAATTGATGTAGAAAAAAATGAAGGAATAGCTCACAACTGTCCATGAAACAGCTTTTGAGTAAACTGTCCAATTACTTATGGTCCCTTGAAAAAGGGGGGAGGTACATATTAAAGAGCTGTAATTCCTTAACCGTTCTACCAATTTGAGGAGACTGCTCTAAAAATTAAAGCACAGAGTGTGCACTTTAAGCCCATATTCATTGTATAACTGTAACTTGAATATGTTTTGGTCAACAGCTAAAATAATAAAAAATTGTGTCAGTGTTCAAATATATATGGACCTGACTGTATATATATATATAAAATACTTTTGTTTGTTTTTTTCAACATGAAAGTTTTTGTAATTTTGTTTTTGTAATTTTTTTTAAAAATATGTCCATTTAATTTTTATTCATTATCTTTTGGCAACTAGCTGAAATAAATTACATGTTTTAATATTCTATTTAGGTTAGCAATTATTTTATTGCAATGCGAAAGTGTCCAAAAAAAAAAAAAATAAGGTTTTATTTTTAGTAAATTATAAAAACCCTGGTTCAAACTATTACCTCTAAATGTTTGCTTCTTTGAGGTGAGGAGATCTTTTACGTCATGTTGGAACACCTTAAAGGAATAATTTATCCCCCCCAAAAAATAAAAAAACCCTCTGTCATCATTTACTCACCCTCATGTTGTTCCAAACCTGTATGATGTTCTTTCTTCTAGAGCCAAAAACGAAATGTTCAGAAGAAAGCTGCTACAAAATCATGCTCTTTTCATCTCATTTTTAGCTCCTCAGAAGGAAGTCACATAAGGTGAAGTAGATAATGACAGATTTAATTTCTCAGTAAACTATCGCTTTCAAATCCTGCGTCTATTCCAGCGGGATGTTCTCTGAAGCACTAATGGGAATTGTTTTTGCCAGTAAACACCTACTGCTCATCCTGATGTTTCTGCTCCCACAGACTGCCGGTAATAATGGCACATCGGCAGTCGTTTCCTCACAGACCCTGTGGCAACGGCACTTGAGGAATTCAAATGTAGGCATTAAATCTGCACGACTTGATGTGTTTGCACTATGTGTGCGTAAACTTGTGTATCTGTGCACTTTACACTTGATGTTGGCAGCTATTTTGCACCAGAACCCTCCCTCTGGGATCAATTAAACACACCGCTGCTGTCTGTCTGTCTGCGATAGACAGCGGTATTCCTTATAATCAAATGCATTTGGATAACACGCGTGACACAATAAACACACAATCTGTTTAGAAACACACGGTGAACTCAGACACTGTGTAAAAATGATATTGACAAACGGTCTCTCTGGTTGATCAGTTTTAGCCAATATGTGCTGAGCAGAAATGTGAGGAGAAATCGCAGAAGATCAGACCGTCCGATGGGAATTTTAGGGTTTGTATGGAAAAAAACAAGCCTTTACTGCCAACAGGGAGCAGGTGCTCAATCTGGAACTGTTCAGCTTGCCTTAAATGCACACAAGTAAATAAAATAAAAAAAATTTAAAAAGTAAAATAAAGTGAAATAAAATAAATCAAATAATGAAATGAAATAACTAAAATAAATTTAATTAATTAATTAATTAATTAATTAATTAATACAATGAAGTGAAATAAATGAAATCATAATCATATAATGAAATGAAATGAAATATTTAAAAAGAAATTGAATTAAATAATGAAGTGAAATAATAGGGTGCAGGTGCCCAATCTGAAACTGTTCAATTTGCCATTAATGCACACAAGTACACTGACTGTAATAAAATAAAATGAAATGAAATTAAATTAAATTAAAGAATAAAATAAAATAAAATAAACTATAAAATAAAATAATAAAATGAAATGGGATTAAAAAAAACTAAATTAAATGAATAAAATAAATGACATGAAATAATAAAAATAAATAAAATGAATTAAATTAAATTAAATTAAGTAATTAAAATTAAATTAAATAATGAAATGAAATAAAATTAAAACAATAAAATGCAATACAATAACATGAAATTAAAAATAAAATAAAACTGCTGTTGCAGTTGTTATTAATTTAAAATAATTTGTGTAAAATAAAATATATAAGCAAATGTTTTAAGCAAAAAGAAAAAATCCAGTAAATCTAGTAATATTTCTTATGCTTATGTATATATGTGTGTGTGTATATTAATGTTTAAATAATGCAAAAATAAAGTAAATGTGTCCTGCTTTAAGGATTTTTTTTATTTGATTTAATGCATACATTTAATTTAATATATATGAGAATTGTATTTTATGTAATTTCTTTTATTGTTTTTTATTTTTTTATTTTTTTGGTAATAATGAATCCACTCCACGTTTCTCCACTGGGAACAATAAAGTATATTTAAATTTCAAACAAGCTTTCAGACAGCAAACATCTGCAAATCAAATCTGTTTAATCATTTGTAGTCTGAGCAACAACCCAAACATTAAAAAGCAAATTAAATGCAAATCAAATTAATTTTTGTAAGTCAGATTTCCAAAGTGGGACAACAAGTGGGAGTTTTTAAAGCTTTCTGAGTTTATTTGTTCACATTTACATACTGTATGTCATTCAAAATGTACTGAACGGAGAATGAGTATACGAGTGAATGGTTTCAGAAACAGCGTATTGTAAATTGAAAATGTAAACGGGTTCAGCTCCAATAAAAGCACAAGAAGCACTTCTAAGGAAGAGGGGAAAGGGGTCTGGAGTGAGAAGTGGAGAGAACAGATGGAGCTTTGTTGCATTTTTTGAGGTGTTGGACCAGAACTGTTTGTGTGACCCACACGGCAAGAGCCATTAGGAAGAAGTGCTGACCCGTGACGGACTACTGAACACTCCCGAGAAATAGAGGCACTGAGATACAAAGAGAGAACATTTGAGATTCAGCCAGAGACTGAAAGATAAAGAAAGAGAGAGAGAGACACGCACAGATCACGATTAATGGACTGTTCGGAGAGGTCAAAGATGGCTTTGCACCTGGAAACAACAGAGAGACACGCTCAGATGGCAAACACACACACAAACGCACTCTACAAACTACTCAACAACAGAGATAGAAAACCACAAACCAGACAAAACACTCATCTAAAATCTCAGAGATGATTACTATTATGATTATTATTATTAATTTTAGTAAATAAATAAAATCATATTTTACAAAATTAAATCTTAATAAATTCAAAGTAATTGTAGTAATATAATAGTTATTATTATTATTATTATGTAAATAACAATATATTAAATAAAGAAGCATATTGAGTATTGAATTATTAACAGTATTATCAACAACACTATTATTGTTTTTATTGTTGTTATAAAGTAAATAATATATAACAAAATAAAAATATAACATTAATTATATTAAACGTCATAATAATCAAAGTATTAATAATGATAAAAAAAAAATTAGCATTACTTTTGTAACAATATAACTAACAATTAATAATATTTAAAATAAATTAGGTAATTAATAAAATAATAATAATATTAAAAACAGCAATTGGAGTCATATTATTAAATACAATTTAATATATAAAATATAATAATAATAATAATAATAATAATAATAATAATAATAAATATATCAATTATATAAATGTTATGTAATATATAACATGCATTATTATTATTATTATTATTATTATTAATTATTAAATAATGTATTATTATTATATTATAATAAAATA